>NC_045548.1:15285557-15445557 GCF_009769535.1 Thamnophis elegans
ATAGTCACCTTATGGAAGTGTTCTTTCTATTACTGAAAGTAGCTTTAGTGGGGCTTTGTGTTTATCAGGGTATTAAGTAATTATTTTTAATCACCTGCAATCAGGAACCTTTAAAGGAAAGGCCAATGACATCAACATGGCAAGCATGTTTTGATGATTGAAGTCTCACATTTTTTGTGGTTGTGATTTACAGTGAAGAGTGGTGTGATTGACTGATCGTGTCCACGATTTTCCAGTTGTGACATGCTTCACTCTCCTCTTCTCTGGCTAATTGCTGGAGAGGGTGATGAAGAGGCTAAATTGGTTGTATCCATGATTCCCAGGATAAGACACATAAAGAACAGTTGCCTGAATTGGGTATGTCTAGTTTGATGAAAAGAAGGACTAGGGGCAGAGGTGGGTTCCTACCTATTGGGTTCAGTTCAGCCGAATAGGTTGTAACTCTGGCAGACACGTGCTGTACCAGTTCTATGATTGGCAGCACCATCTTGATTTTCTGTTGTGCACGTGCGTAGACCAATCTTCATTTAAAAATGTAATTTTTATTCATTTTTTAAAATGTGCGCATGCGCATATCATTTTAAATGAAAATGCGCACGCATGCGGAGCAAAATGTTTTACTACCGAACCAGTATTAATGGCAGCCGGAACCCACCGCTGACTAGTGGTGACATGATAGCAGTGTTCCAATATCTAAGAGGCTGCCACAAGGAAGAGGGGGTCAACCTATTGTCAGCGTTCCAAGTATCATGCAGAATTAAATCAGCGTCCAAGGCAAAACGATCCTTTTTGTTCCAATTTA
This sequence comes from Thamnophis elegans, assembly GCF_009769535.1. Lineage (NCBI taxonomy): Eukaryota > Metazoa > Chordata > Lepidosauria > Squamata > Natricidae > Thamnophis > Thamnophis elegans. Next base: position 15,286,360 of record NC_045548.1, read on the forward strand.
ATAAGACAGACATTTTAGGCACATCTGTGTTAATCCCAATACTGGAAATGACATCAGAATTCCACCCAGTTAAAAGTTCATGATCTTGCCTCCACACCCACAATCCATCACATGGTCCAATCTTCTTCTTCCATGCTGGCATCCACGCCCAGCTACTTCTGGCCAGGTGTGAAAGTCCGTAGACAAAGGATGACTTTGGCTTCTAGTAAAAAATGAAAACAATACATTCCACAATCTTACTCCTGTCTATTCCCCCCTCCTATTGACTATACTTAAAGAAACAGCATAATGAAATAAGAGAAAGTGTGGCAGGCCAAAATTCTAAAAGGAATATAAATGCAGGCCTGACACCTATTCTCCAAAGCAAACCTTTTTGTTTGGGAACTCCTGGGAACTTGGCTGGAAAATATTGATTGTAGGAGGTACAATAATTGGATTGAAATCCAAATATCTTTGCTTAAGTTGATTTCATCCCTCCCTCTTCCAAAACTTCACATATATGCTATACCTAGTGAGTAAATGTCTGGAATATCTCATATGATTTTTCTTCCAGTTTCCTCCAACTTCTGATGGAGGTTTTCCAGTGTAAGTCCAACCTAGATTTCATCTTGCCTCCAAACAATTTATACTTCTTAATACTCCTTTCATTTCTACTAAAACTGTTCTAAAAAATCTATTAAAGTAGCCCAGAGTCCAGAGACAGCACTTCTAATGTTCACGGGGTATTTGTTAGGAGATGCATGCTTTCTGAGAATTTGTGAAGGATACAGCATCATACCTATCATTACAATTGGTAAACTTGTGCTTTTTTCTGGGAACAAGCACTGAGGGGGGGGGGGACGACGACAGTGAATTGGAGTGCTATGCTTCTATTTTGCCCATCTCAGCTGATGTCTATGTTGGATTCTCTATATCTCTAGATATAAAACTGTAGCTTTTCCTACTCCTGTTCTGTCTGGAGTTTCTGCCTCTCTTGTTCCAATTGGAGCTTTTCCCATTCCAACTCCAATTTCACTACTTCAGGTTGGAACTTAATATAAATATATATTATCCTTCAGGGATGCCCTCTGCCTGGCTCCTGGCTGGCACCTTCCTTTGCTGACTTTGCCTGTTTTCCCTCTAGAGTTCACATTTTGGCCTTAGACGTTTCCTCTATAGGACTGACAGTGAGTCCTTTCGCCTCCTCTCAAGAGCATTTGTGAAATCCAGTTCTATCTTATCTTATCTTACCTTTATACCTGAGAGTAAATTTTTCTTTCTCTTGACAATTTGGTCCTGTTTTGACTTTTTTTGCAATGGGGGAGGGACAAGATATGGTAACTTGTATACAGAGGTGGGTTCCTACCAGTTCGCACCTATTCGGTAGAACCGGTTCGTCAAATCTACCGAACCGGTTAGAAGTGGTTCCACCAGTGGACCCGGAAAGCAGGCCACACCTACAGAAGAGGTTCCAAAATTTTTTGAAACCCACCACTGGTCCTTGGATATGATTATTCTACACTATCATGCTCATATTTATAAAACTCAGTGCCTCTGTGAAAGGTAAGGATGACTACTGCGTTTGTGATGCAATCAGAACGTTGCGTCTGTTGAAGTTGTTTTAACGCAAACCAAAGATGCCTTTTAAAAAACAAGTTTACATCATATTCTTATCTATGCCAGTGCTGTGTGTGAGGTAATTTAAGGTGGTTCTGACAAGTGTCATCGGCATCTTCATATCCGGTCACATGGGTGGCAAGCCACTCCCACAAAGGAGGCCACACCCACAGAGTAGGTTCGAACAATTTTTGAAACCCACCACTGGCTGTATACCACCCATCTGGGAGAGAGATGGGCAGTTTCTAAACTGAATATATAAATAAATAATGCTTAAATGCTTATTTAATCGTTTAACATATACAAGATAAGAGGACAATAGAGACTTCAACAGATAGTTAGGACTGCAGGGGGAAAAAAAACATTGCCACCAAACAGTACAGCCTACAGTCAGAAAGAAGGCTGAGAAAATATCTATATATCCTGGATATAAACTGTTTCAACTTCTATAGGACATTGCATGCCATATACGACGTTGCATGACAAAACAACTAAGACACAAAGACATGTTTTTTTTCCTCGTTCCATCACTCTGCTGAATACCCAATTACCATAGTATTGTCTTATGTCTAAGAATATTTACCTAAGTAGTATGACTTAATATTAATATTACTTTTATCCTTCTCATCTTTTCTACTACTTCTCTTAGTGGTATCTTATAATTATATTACTTTTTTGTTTCTATGTACACTGAGAGCTTATGCACTGGAGACCAATTCCTTCTGTGTCCAATTACACTTGGTCAATTAAGAATATTCTATTCTGTTCTATTCTATCCCTTCCAACTATTGGGTCTACTTCTGGTATGTGATCTTGGATATGCTGTGCAAAGCACGGTAGCCTTAAGTCAGTGTAAGGTTATATTTGTTGCCTTAATGCATTATAGGGATGGGAGGAAGAAGGATTTCCTGCATAAGCTCAACACTAGACTTTTCTATACATTAGGTTAGCTCTGATGTCGATATGAGATACTGCTATGTAGTCCTAGCCCAATGAATTTTATGAAACTCTCTGCCTATACGGCCAGGGATTCTTTTGGAATGGACCTTACAGCATACTTATGGTCCTTTGATGTGCATTCCTCAGAACATTTCTTTATACCTTAAATATTTATTTGTTAGCTGTGGGGATCTTGGAGATTGAAGTCATTTAAAGGTTTGCATTCATGGTATTGTTTTGATTGTGAATATTTCTGGCACATTGTAGGATACCTTGTGCAAAATTGGCAGATAAATACTGCAGTGGAAACAGAATGAATCTGCAGGTTGAAAATATGGGAGGAGGAGGCCTGAAATATGCAGCCTAGACTACTGATGAATTTGCAATATTGTGAAATATAAGGCCAAGTGGGGCACATTCTCCATCAAGATATTTTTTTGCCTATGCTTATTTGTGAGGAACATTTTAGAAGCGGCTCGAGCTGTTTCTTGAATCCTGCCATTGCATTTGTATGTATGAAAAACATTTCTCAGCAGGAGCCTCAATTTCACATGCTGCCATTCCCTGGGCCTGTGCGAAGGAAATACAAAAGACGTGGCACAGATGCCATCCCAGCCACCTCAGCATATGTCCTATAAACAGAGCAGCACACTTCTAATAGACAGGTCCATGAAATGACATTCAGATATGCCTTTCCTTCAAAAAAATACAAATGTTGCTTGAAGAAAGCAAGCAAGCATGCAAACAAACAGTGCCTCGTTCCAACAATACATAACATATCGCTTGGTAGTAACCATGCCCAGGGTAATCTGGCAGTGCACTCTAGCTTTATACAGTCTGTCAATAATGCATTTCTAGCAGGGGAAGCCAAAATAGGAGCTTCTTTTCATAATTTTTTCCTCCCATTGCAAAAACTACTCCCCACCCCGATATTTTTCAAGGGATTCGTAAAAGTAGATAAACCAAGGATCTCTGACTGCTTCAACACCTGAACCTCTACTTTCCCAACTCTCATTTATCAGGGAGGGAAATACACGGGCTTTGTTTACCCTCAACAACATTGTCATGGACCCAAATTTGCCATCTCCCATGTGGCTGTAAAATCATCCCCTTTACAGCCAAAGTCTTGAAGGACCACATTCACTCAAGGGGAAAAAAAAGCGAGCCTAGAGAATCTGAATGCGATGTAATTTAAATATTAGACAATTTGAAAGAATTGGAAGAAAAGACGATTGGAGCAGCAGTGAAAACCGATAATGTGTGGAGGCTTTAGGGAAATTATTCTAATAACCTGTAAACTCTTTGTAAACTCTAGGTCACGGATGTCAAACTCGATCACGTCATGTGATGTAACATGATACATCACGATGTTTTTTTGCCTTTGCAAAGCCGGGGTGGGTGTGGCCTGCATGTGACTCATCCAGCCCGCGGGCCGCCAGTTTGACACCCTGCTCTAGGTTGTCTCAATTTTCCCACAATGAATTGTAAGATAGCTCTAAAACCTTAAAAGATGAAATCTAAGCAGAGGAATTAAAGCTAGGAAGATTGTATACTGGGCTGTATACTGTATACTGCATACCGCCTATAATCTGAGAATCTAGGCAATATGAGCAAAGTTAACAAGCAAGATGGGAAAGATTGAAACCTTGAAGTTGAGAAACACTTGGAAATAAAGCAGTAGTCTTGTTTTAAAACTGGGTTGGGCCAAGACTTGGTGCTCTGAAGTAGATCATATAACAATGCAGCTTTCTACTGTGTGTTTCACACTTGCTCCTCAGAATATAATATTATATTCTGCGACCTGAAGGAACAATATATTCCACAAGACACTGTTATTGTGGCACTACACATGAATGTGAATGCAGCAATTCCTGGAATCTCAGCTTGGGTTGCCCACCAGTTGCTACCCGCGTAGGGTGTAAATTGTTGCAAGTGTAATCCTGAGGGGGGAAAAAGCACAAGAATAAATAAAATTGGTCCTGAGAAAATACATCTATCTTCCTGCTAAGAAGCCAACCACAACATCTCTTGAAGTTTGCAACAAAAGGCCTTCCTTTTGGCAGGATTCCCAAAGCAAGAAACTTTATGTATGTTGCTCAGTGTATCTTTCCTCCTCATCAGCATTTTTCCAAATGAAGAAAAGCCAACTTTGCTCTTTATATGTAGAATATTTCTGGCGTTGTTATAACAGAGCTTTGAACAGCTTCTCAGACAGTCACTTCTGGGAGGGATTTCTTCTTGGATCCTGGGCAGAGTCCCAGGAATTTATTTTCATCTAAAAACAGGATATGTACACCATTTACTATCAATTCCCACACCTTCCGACTCCCACGTGGTTTAATATTTTGTTCTGGACCTATAGTACCTATGTTCTACTATCTGGGAATGCACTGTTTGTCACTGATCTTCATTTGCTTGTCCCCACAGCATTCAGTAGGGCTTCTGCAGTGCAGGCTTAGCATGCTACCACCAAGTTTGCAGCTGCGTGACCCGTCAAAACCGCGGTCGACAAAACCACGCTCGACGAAAGCGCGTACCTGACGTCATCAGCAGCGCGATGAAAAAAATTAAAAATTAAATTAAATTAAAATTAAAATAAAATTAAAGCAAGCCGATTCACATAAAGGTAAGGGTTAGGTTTAGGTTTAGGTTTAGGTTTAGGGTTAGGGTTAGGTTAAGGGTTAGGGTTAGGTTTAGGGTTACGTTAAGCGTTAGGGTTAGGTTTAGCCTTAGGTTAAGGGTTACCGTTAGGTTTAGGGTTAGGTTAAGGGTTAGGTTTAGGGTTAGGTTTAGGATTAGGTTTAGGGTTAGGTTTGGGGGGGTTAGGGTAAGGTTTTCGCTTTAATTTTAAATTTACCGCTCACAGCGCGATGTTTTTGTCGCGCTGTGATGATGTCACGTACGCGCTTTTGTCTACCGTGGTTTTGTGGTGGAACCTGCAGCTGTTCAAAAACACTTCTTGAATGCCCAATAATACAGTGGCCAAGAGATTAGGAAAGACCCATTTAATTTCTAAAACCAAAAAGAGAATGCCCAGACCACTTCACTTACCTCCTATATTACAAAGCTACGCTCAAGTTTTTGAAATCCAGATTTCAAAATATATGGAATGAAAATTGCTAGACGTATAAGCTGGATGAAAAAAGAAACATCTGAGAACACACTGCTACACGTTATTCAGTGAATAATGAAATGTCTATCTTTGCTTTCTTGGTTATTGGTAGTCTTTGACCTGGTAAAACAACAATGTGTTGCTTGTCCTTAAAACCATCTGCCCATTGAAGAGTTCATATGATGAGCAGAAGGTAAGAGGTAGAATGAATACAGAGCAACTAAAAAGCTCACAATTGGGAAAGGAGTATGCTAGGGCTGTATATTACCATCTATTTAATTACATGCGGAATATATCAGAAGAAATGCTGGTTTAGAAGAGATAGGAAGGGGAAGTGAAATTGCTGGGAAAAACATCAACTGCTTCAGTTATGCTGATTGTACCACTTCAATGTTTGGAAGGAAGAAAGACTTATGACTGCAGGACCGTAACTTTGTTGCTTGTCTCCTTATGATTTATATTGATATTGATTGCTTCCTGATTGCTTATTTGTACCCTATGACTATCATTAAGTATTGCACCTTATGGTTTTTGGCAAATGTATCTTGCCTTCTTATGTACATTGAGAGCATATGCACCAGGGACAAATTCCTTGGGTGTCCAATCACACTTGGCCAATAAAGAATTCTATTCTATTCTATTCTATTCTATTCTATTCTATTCTATTCTATTCTATTCTATTCTATTCTATTCTATTCTATTCTATTCTATTCTATTCTATTCTATTCCATTCCATTCCATTCCATTCCATTCCATTCCATTCCATTCTATTTTATTCAGGACTCTCTTGTTGAAAATAAAGTAGCCTGTTGATCAGTACTATGTATAATAAAGTAATATTATGTCAAGAGGTGCCAAATCAATGCATGCAAAGTTGAGGAATAATAGATTTTATTTTCCTAGACAAAGAGGAATGACTATATATGAGATTTGCTATTTAAGAACAAGACTTTGACAGATCTAGACAAAATATTTTAGTACAGAGTTAGCACACTGCAACAAATGTACATATAAGCAAGACCATGGTTTTCCCAGCTGAAACTTAATTTGCACATAGAAAGGCTGAACAAAGAAAAAATATATAGTTTTGAATTCTGGTGCTGGAGCAAATTTATTAAATTTACATCAGCAGAATATTTCCTAAAGACAGTTAATATTGTAATATGTGACTGCATACTTGTCTACTTTGAAATAGATTCCATTGAGTTCAACAATTCCTGGCTCCAATTAAATGGGTATGAGCCCATATCTGAAACATTTTGAATAAACCATCTTATGATTTAACTATTTTGAGATTTCTTTCAACTAGAAGCAAATACATAAAATAATTAAAGTTACATCTCTATTCAGCTTTTGTAATCTCTGTCGGGGCCTGACGTTTCCATGGACAGGATCGAACTGACTTTTTTAGTATGAGAATTGCAGAAGGCAGCAAACATGATGTTCAATCTCATGCACACACCTGCTTTCAAAACTTTTATGTGCCAAAGAACTAAAAATTAAAGCAATATCAATGGATTACTTCGATCCATACAGTAGGAGATTTTGCTCCCGCAAAAAAGCGGTGGGTAGATAGACCCTGGACTATGAAATTCGCCACTAGACTGTTAGTTCAGCAAACTGCTTTAAGCAAAGTAGCTAACTGCTTTCCCCCGCTTTTTAATACCACCAAAAGTCATGATAAAATAGATTACAAATGTTGAAATAGATGAGCCCCGAAATTCTTCACAAACAAGAGGCTTGCTTGGCAATCTGTTGCCATTCAACATGTTTGTTTAATAATCGGTCTCAGTCCACAGAGAGAAATCTATAACCTTGCAGTGAGACTGCTATTCAGGCGATAGATAGATCGTTCTCAAATCTATCCCTCCCCGTTTTGTTTCTTCTTACATCAAAACTTTTCTCCCTCACCCAGTGATGTCTGGCAAGAGCAATTCAGAGTAGAAGTTGAGGCCAGCGACTGCCTCGTAGGCACTTGGTTACAGCAAGCCCTTCACTTGTACGCTGGACATCAGGCAGATGTGGGGATAAAACTGTCAAGCGTGAAACCACAAAGAGAAATATTGCTATTTTCTATTATTCACATTCTTCCCATGAGCTGTTTCTTCAGTTGCCATGGCACAGGCGGTGAGATTTCATAATGTTCCCCCTGCCTGCCATGTGCTCATTGCAACAATGCGAATTTAATCAGGCTAGACAGTCGGGTGGGTTTTGTCCATGTGAGTAGCCGAAAACTTTTCTCACCAGCTAAACCCACAAAGTATCGAAAAGCCATAAATAATCAGAAACTTCTATGACTGCACCTGCTTTCTCTATTTGAGCAGGGATACAGAAGGGCTCATATTGGGCACCAGTTTCCCAGCATCAATCATTCTCATTCACTTCTGAAAGCAACATAGATTTTCAGCTTTTAAGCTATCTGCCGTGGGCATTCAATAGTGGACATATTATTGGCCTGCTTTGTGACTATCGCCAGTGGTGGGCTGCTGCAGGTTCGGACCGGTTCAGGTGAACCGGTAGTTCTGATGATCATTTGGCCCCTCCCACCCGCCCCCGTCCTATCCTGTCTTATATTTCCTTCTTTCTGGCTCAGCTGATTCACGTGGCACATTTGTGCACCTCCACTGTTCTACTTACAGAGGCTGCCTTAGAAGGTAAGCAGCTGAGCTTCAAATTGCTATATTTTGAACATGTTGGGTGTGCATGCGATCACTGAACCAGTTGTTGAACTGGTTGCAGTCCATCACTGACTATTGCTGTCAGTGCCACTTATCTAATCTTTCCATGCAAACTTTCAGCCCTACCCTTTCTCTCTTATAAATACACTTAAAAAGAAAAGTGGCACGTATTGTCAACAGTGAAGGCATTTTGGGGGCCTATATATCATACTACATCATATCCATACCAGACAAACTGAGAATAAGCAAAAGTGATGTTAGCCACGAGACATATGTACCGTATCAAAATATATGCCAATTGGCTTAGGACATTATGGCTATAACTTAACAGCGATATCTTTCATCTATTATATTCCCAAACTGTTTTACGAAAGCCGAGTGATACGATTAGAGGAATAGTAGGTGGAGAGTAAATTAGCAGGTGCATAAAAAGACCAAGTATATATTTGCAGGTGAAATTTGGAGCAAAAACTACCTTGGGACAATAGTAAGCTTGGATTTGAAGGCTTTTCAAAATAAAATTTGCTCTGCCTTTGGAAAGTCTCAGCAAAGTTAAATGTGCCAAAGCAACACAATTGTCACTGGCTAATCTAAAAATATATATATCATATTTTATTATTTTCTGACTGTGGCAGTAACGTTAATACTCATTTTGTAAAGTTGCCATACTATACATGTTGCGCATCTATGTATATCTATGAACAGAAATAGTTCAACTGGTTGATTTTTGGAGAGTGGCATATTTAATGCAATCAATCAGTCCAAGTCCCAGTGAAAAGTCTGTCTGGATTAGGACGTACCAATTCTATGCTATAGAAATATTATATATGCAGCATGAAGGTTTTGAAGGTAGAAGATCTGTATTACTGCAATGGCCAAATAGAACATACTTTGATAGGGATGGGCATGATACTTTAGGAATTTACTATAATGCTACCCACATTTTGAATAATAATTTTGTCCGTCCGTCCGTCCATCCATCCATCCATCCATCCATTTCTATAAAGTGTGTGTGTGTGTGTGTGTGTGTGTGTGTTTCTGTGTATGTCTGGTTTGAGATTAACATTTGGTTTATAAGGCAATTGATAAGAATACAACTGCCATAATTCCGGCCAACATTGTTAATAATGATAGAAAATTGTAATCTGATAACATCTTCTAAACAAAATTTAGAAAAGACCAAGGTAACATTTAGGATAAATAGGATTGAAGGAGAGAATCTTACACCTAGAAGAAATGGGAGAATCCCAGTTCTGATGTGTAATTATTAACATAAACTGTGGGAGGGGATATACTCAGATCTGGACAGAGTAAGACAAATTGATCACCTAAAGTGTGGTCAAATTAAAAGACTCCCTGGCCCAAAAGCTGCCTAATTTAAAGGCTGCCTGAAGCGAAGCCTACAAAGATGCATATCAATTATTTGTCCAAAAATGACTTGAATTCATTATGAATTAATTGGTATTTAATTGAATTTGATTTAAGAAAACATTTATCATTCGGGAAATAGCATAGTTTCAACCCAAATTTAGTTATTAAATTAAGTTGTATAATTTTGTAAATTATAAGATAAAATATAAGTAAAATAAGATGTGACACATTAGAGTACATTTTAAATATCTCTTGATGTTAGAAAGTATGTGTGTGTATGTGCGTGTGTGTTAGAGAGAGAGGGAGAGAGAGAGAGGGAGGGAGAGAGAGGGAGAGAGGGAGGGAAGGGCATTCATCTAAGCAATGAGTGATTAAATTCTAGGCACATTCCTGATACATTACATTGGTATTTTTTCAGATTGGAGAACATTCAAATTTTCAACTCATTGCTTAAACTCTGAAGGGGTGGAATCCTAATTTTATTTCTATATATTCTAGAGCTCGTGTAGAAAAGATGTAACATCTGAAGCATAGAGTGTTTCTACCCACCCTGTTAGCCTAAGGGATTGACCTTAGAAAGAGTGGAATGCCCAAGCACTTCAATCTTACAGAATAATGCTGTATCTTGATTTCATAATGCAGCATTTGTACTGTGGTGTTTTTTTTTACATTCTCCCACTCTATTTTAGATCTGCGCTAAACCTATGTTATACATTAACATTCCATGGCTGAAATCAATGTGACTTAAAAATACTTAATTTTGTAATGGTTTTGTCCTTGGTTCTGAGGTTTAGCCCATTGCATTTGAAATACTATTCTCATTAGACGCTGCTAAGTTCTGGGTGAACTAGCTATATAATGTAACTTTATGGAGTCAAATTCCGCTTTTCAAAATAATATGGATCCCACTGAAATTTTCTGGAAAGCACCTATTTATTATTGAATTATTAGCATTAAGGCTTGGGAGCAATCTGCATCTGTTTACTGTCTGACAGCATCACTTAATTTATCCTCAGTTTAAAATCACAACTGTACTGTGCTCTTGAAATGCGTTTATTGAACAACAGTAAATTGAAAGCAAAATGCAAGAAAAATAAGAAAAAGAGAAAAAAGGCAATTATTTGCATGGTTCTGTTGGGTGCAGGAATATATTCTGGAATGCCTTGGCTTTTGATGGAGTTGTATTTTTCTCCCTTTGTGTGTGTTGCATGCTCTTGAATGTAGGGGGAATATACCCATGCCTAGCATGTATGACTCTGCAAACAACTTAAAGAGGGCTGTAAAGCACTAGAAGTGTTATTCAGCTGATTGTCTCTGGTTCGGGTGAACTGGTAGCGGTGACTGTGGGAAGCTCCGCCCCCCCGCCCCAATGTATTGCTCAAGCACTGCTCATGTGCAGAAGGCGTTATGCATGTGTAGACGTGTGTGCGCTCACATTTGCCAACCAGTAGGGAAGGTAAGTGAATCCCACCACTGACTATGAAGCGGTATATAAGTCTAAGTGTTATTGCTATATGGAGACATTTGGATTAATTCAGGATCTTGTACCCCAGGTACAAGATTACATGGGACAACTTTACTCTATCTACTTGCTTGCAGTTGTACAGAAGATGCTAGGCCCCTCCTTCCAGCTTAACAAGTAGCCAGTTGTGTTTAAACTAGAGCTTCAGTTTGGCAAAAGGCTTTCTCACACCCAGCAAAGTACACACACAGCCCTCCGCTGAGCATCACAATCTCTGCATTCGGACCAGCGGCTTTAATTGATCGAAGCCACCGTGTTTTCCAGAGTGTTTGATATTCATTTCTTCTGACCACCCCTGTATATGATTTAAATGGTTGGCGGTGGTTTCTATGAGCCACAGTAGACGTATAATTCTTCCTCTTTAAATAGGTGCAAAGTGAATTATTGTCACAAAGCATATACGGAAGGGGGGGAGGGAGCAGGACATGAAATGAGAATCCTGCCTAATCTCTGTAATAAGGGCTTGTGAGGGTGCTAACATGGTCACCTGAATTATGCATGCCTATTGTGTTCAAATATCATAAATCGACGCATGAATACCCTCCAAATCATTTTCAGTTCATGAACATTTATATACAAAGCTCTTGAGCACTGCAAAGACAATTAGTCATATTTGTATGCTGGAATTAATTGAGAGTGAGATGCGGGAGGCAGAAAGAGAGAACAAAGAATGCTTTTTGTCAGTTCCTCCAACTGACAGGGATAATTAGATATATGAAATTGAAATTCCTCAGCAGGGGGTTTCTGTTGACAATGAATTTTCTTTTGATTCTATTCTGTTATTCTTTTATGCTGTCATCTGTGGCAATTTGTTATTCAGCTTGAAGCTTAAAAAAGCAAAGCATTCCACTTTTATGAGTAGATGATGTCAGTTTGTACACTGCTGGGAAATAGATATTAAATGTAATCTTTAAACTAAAAAAGAGAAAGAGGGGGAGAGAAAATAAAATCAGTTAAAGAGACAGTGCTCTGCTTCGCCAGCCCTTTGAGCAAAACTTTGCAGCAAGTGAAATAAGTTTTTTTTAAACCGTTTTTAATACTGCTGAGTTTTTTATTCACAATGTGGACTAGGAAGAACATGTTTTAATAAAGAATGTCTTGCAATATCTTCATGGCCCTTAAAAAATCAAGATATATTTATATATATTCAAATTCATAGAGCTTCTCTAAAGTTGTATTTTTAAAATAGCAAGGGGGAGGGAGTGCTAGCCATGTGAGATGAATTCACTTTGCAAACAAATGAGCAAATGTTAGAAGTCAATACACTTATAAATAACATTTTCATGTCTAGAAGACAACTTGCTTACTCTCACAATTTCTGGAGGGGGGTCACTGCTTAGCTTCTAAGCATGCTCTAGCAACAAATTAACATGGCTTCCACAAAGGACATTAAGAAATGCTATTTATGGGACCCCACATCTCTGTTAGACAGTGTTTTCTCAGGATTCTGTGGAAATGGAGAAATTGGGTTAAAGTCTTGGATTGTGTCTATTGTAATTGTAAAAAAAAATCCCAGGGGTTTCAAACTAGGATTGGTAATTGTCCTGCTATTTAAGATACAGAACTTTTATATGCAGAATACATCCTACATTTTGTTTCACATAGAATCGTAAAGAAGCACGTGTCTGCATGTTTGGTTTATTCTTAGAAAAGTTGAGAGAGTTACTTCTTGACTCTATTCAATAATCTTCAAGATATCAATTGGTCAAGGAGTCAATTAAATTGGCTTTGTATGCATTTTTAATTTGTCATAACAAATTTTGCATATATTTTTTTCCGAAATCTTATTTATTATCAGAATTGTTATGTTGCCCATTAACAATATGTTCCTGCCATTAAGGAAGGAACCTTTCATGCTGGGGGAAAATTTGTTTCCCCCTGATCCAGCACTGATATTTAAAAAAGAAAACTGTGCTGTAGCTTATTACCACATTACAAAGTTCAGCAACTAATCAGAATGACCAAATCAAGTCAATGTTTTTAAGAAAACTCATCTAAAGTAAATTAAAAAAACAAGATTCTATTCTCAACATAGTATTATTATTATTGTTATTGTTATTGTTATGTTAATCTTTGGTGAGATTCATAGCCTTTGGGACTGGTTGGTAGCTCAACAGCTTGAGTCCTAACCAAAGACTTAGGAACTGTTAAGATAATGTCGGAGGATATAAGCTGTTCCAAGTAGGGTGGTTTTTTGTAGAGTCAGAATGTTCAAATCTGATAAATTTGGGATTTCCAAAAAGCAAGATAGCCCTTTAGGTATTGCTCCAAGGGCTCCAATTACAATCGGGACAACTCTCAATTTCTTTTTCCACAGTCGCTCAATTTCAATTTGCAAGTCCAGGTATTTTGTGATTTTTTTTCTTGCTGCTTATCTTCAATTCATGCATTACCAGGTATTGCAATGTCAATCAACCAAACTTTTTTCTTTTCAGTTATTGTTATGTCAGGTGTGTTGTAGGGAAGTGCCTGTCAGTCTGAATTCTGAAATCCCACAAGATCTTGCCTTTTTCATTCTCTAGAACCTTCTCAACCTGATGTTCCCAGTGGTTTTTGCTGTACTCAAATCCAAACTTCTGGTAGAATTTCCAGTGAATGATCTTAGCAACGCGGTCATGGCATCGTAGGTAGTCAGTTGTTTATTATTATTATTATTATTATTATTATTATTATTATTATTATTATTATTATTATACCAAAAACAGTAATACCAATTGTCATCAGGGGACTTGGTACCATGTCCAAGAATTTTATAAAACACATTAAGAAATTGAAGCTTCCTGCAATAACACCAGTGGAACTGCAAAAACTGTGCTACTTGGAGCATCATACATCTTAGGAAGATGCTTGGTTGATTCCCAGGACACTGGCAGCAACCCGTATCAACCATTAGCACCAGTTAATGGTATTTGTGATGCATTTTTGAATGTTCAGTTGACTGAGTTTCATGTTTAATGAATTAAGTATATGATGATGATGATGATGATGATGATGATGATGATGATGATGGAGGAGGAGAAGAATTGGGTGAAGTTGAAGTTAAACAAGGCATTTTTCAGGGTGATTCCCTTTCATCCCTACTTTTTATACTCTCAATGCTACCACTGACAACCATTTTGAAGAAGGCAAACTGTGGATACGAACTTGCAAAGGAAGGACTGAAAATTTCACATGGTGTACATGGATGATTTGAAGCTGTTTGGTAAAACAAAAGCTGAACTGAATTTATTAATTGAAAGCACAAAAGAATTTAGCCTAGACACTGCTATGCAGTTTGGAGTTAACAAATGTGCAACAATAGCAACCAAAGCAGGTAAGGTCATAGAAGATGATGGAATAGAACTTGAGAATGAAGAAATGATAAAGGCAGTAAAACCAGAAGAAGGCTACAAGTACTTGGGGATTTTAGAGGCCTCTGACTTAATGCATAATAATTCAAGGAATTAACCTCAGCCAAGTACATTTGATGAATTCACAAAATATTAAAGTCCAAATTGAGTGGAGGAAACATCATAAAAGCAATAAATACCTGGGCTATACCTGTGACCCGATACTCTGCAGGAATAATTGACTGGACCCAGTTGGAGTTGGACAATATGGACAGAAAAACAAGGAAGCTTATGACAATGAATCATGCCCTACACCCTAAAAGTGATGTTGACCAATTATATCTACCAAGAGCAGAGGGTGGTCAAGGACTGCTAGAAGTAAAGCAGACTGTGGAAGAAGAAAGACACAGCTTGAATTATTACATCCAGAAAAGTGAAGAACCAACGATTAAGGAAGTATATAAACGAGGCCTTTTGAAGACAACTAAGTTAAAAGCTGAATATAAGAAAGAATTAATTGAGAAGGGAGCTGAAAATTGGAAAAACAAAGTTATGCATGGGCAATACTTGAAAAGTATTGAAGGCAAAGCTGACCAAAAACTAACTTGGAACTGGTTAAGATCAGGAGTACTGAAAAAAGAAACAGAAGGCTTTATTTTGGCAGCTCAAGAACAAGCCTTCGCCACAAACTGCATGAAGGCAAAAATTCAACATGTTACCACCAACAGCAAATGTTGCCTTTGTAATGAGAAATGACCACTTGATCAGTGGGTGCAGCAAAATTTCACAAACTGACTACCTACAATGCCATGACCGAGTTGCTAAGATCATTCACTGGAAATTGTGTCAAAAGTTTGGATCTGAGTACAGCAAAAACCACTGGGACCATCAGTTTGAGAAGGTTTTAGAGAATGAGAAAGTCAAGATCTTGTGGGACTTCAGAATTCAGACTGACAGGCACTTCGCCTACAACACACCCGACATAACAATAGTTGAAAAGAAGAAAGTATGGTTCATTGACATTGCAATACCTGGTGATGCACGAATTGAAGATAAACAGCAAGAAAAAATCATAAAGTACCAGGACTTGCAAACTGAAGTTGAGCGACTGTGGAAAAAGAAATCATGTGTTGTCCCAATTGTAATTGGAGCTCTTGGAGCAATACCCAAAGAGCTACCTTGCTATTTGGAAATTCTAAATTTACCTGACTTGAACATTCTGATTCTACAAAAAACCATCCTACTTGGAACAACTTATATCCTCCGATGTTACCTTAACAGTTCCTAGATCCTTGGTTAGGACTCGAGTGTTGAGCTACCAACCAGCCCTGAAGGCTGTGAATCTCACCAAAGATTAACCACATAATAATAATATAAACCAGATGGTTCTTGTCTCTTTTATTGCAATGACTTGCATATAAAAAATTTTCTTAAAGGAAATTGAAATGTTCATCTAACAAGTAGGCTGTGGTAGCATCAAACAGAATTCCCAGAAATGATTGTGCATGTAGTATTTTCCAGGGTGAAATGAAAGATAGCAGTTTAATCATCCAATAATAAAATAATGTCCAGCATTAGAGAGTGAGGTATGTCAAAAATCTCAACAGAGCCCCCGCCCCATTTCAGCAATTTAGCTCTTGTATTAGCCTCAAAAGTTAGTTTCCCCAAAAGTTAGGTACCACACAGATGGAGATAGGTAAACCTTGAAATAATTAGTGAGCCTTCTTCCATTGCCTGAATGTTGGACACAGCTGCTATCACAGAGAAATGCTCAGGAAAGTCACTAAGGTACCAAAGTTCTTCCCCGATTAAGTGCAGAAAGAGAGGAAGCTGAAGATCCCTGAGAGAAAATTCTCAATCTGTTCAGTAAGATGAAACTATAGTAGTACAGGCAGAAGCCACGGCCATTAAGTTGATATATAATCAAAATAAGGAATTCCTGCTCCTGTTAATTACATGGACAAGTCCATGCAATTTTCTGGGCAACATTTTCAGATGTGATTTTGCCATTGCTTTCTTCCTGGAACTAGTTCCAAAGTCATCCAGCTGGCTTTGTGCCTAAAGCAGGACTGGAATTCTTAGATTTCCTCATTTCTAGCCCAGTGCCTCTAACCACTACACTGAGCCTCTTTTTGTATAAATTTTTAATATGTCAACTATTTTTGCAGCCACAGAATGTGCTCTCCATATTCCCTTGCTGTCTTAAGCCCTTTGTCAAAGAGTTTAATCTGTTTTTGGTTGGTTGCCTTTTTTTGGGGTTGCTATCTGCCTACTTACCTCCTTCCCTTTCAACTAACAGGAGCATTTGGCTTCATAACCTGTCTCTGTGTTTTAGTTTCAGAAATAGAGACTTAGTCCAAGACAGGTGATGTAGATATTAGAAAAGAAGGCTACCAAGTTCCTGCCATTATAGCAATAGCAATAGCACTTACCCTTATATACCACTTTACAGTGCTTTACAGCCCTCTCTAAGCAGTTTACAGAGTCAGCATATTGCCCCCCAACAATCTGGGTCCTCATTTTACCCACCTCAGAAGGATGGAAGGCTGAGTCAACCCTGAGTCTGGTGAGAGTCGAACTTGCAAAGTGCAGTCAGCTGGCAGTCAGCAGAAGTAGCCTGCAATACTGTACTCTAACCACTGAGGCTCATATAGAAGATAATACTAGATTAACTGGACTTGCTCAGAAGCTGTTTCTATGGGTTGATCGCAAATCCTTAGTAGAAGTCAGGTAGACCAGGAGATTGGGCTAGAAGACCTCCAAGGTCCCTTCTAACTCTGTTAATCTGTTCTATTAACAAACAGGACAATGCAAAGTAAAACAGAAAAAGGGTCCAAGGATGCAGGAGACTTCCAAAGAAGCTCAGGGTTACATAGGTGCCATGAATTCTCATGAAATGCCCATGAGATTGGTACACATCAATACAATTTCAGTCATGACCAATTGACTTTCAAAGGAGAATTTTGAGGTCAATTTAATAATAGGTGGAATTATTTTACTGGTATGCTTGTGGCAGGAATTCATTTGTTTATTTATTGAATTTATATTGCCACCTATTTACCCATGGCAACTCAAGGTGGCTTACCAAATATAAAACCACATTTAAAACAATAAAAACTACTAAGAGGAATCAAATAAATTAATATAATATAATATAATAAAATCACACCCCCACACCCCACCAGGCGACAGCAGATCTGATGAGCCATTTAATGGGCTCCATTCCGCTCTGGGTTCCCCATGTCCGCTGGCAGAACCAAGTCTTCAGCGCCTTCCGGAATAGTATTAGAGTGAGGACCATTCTAATCTATGGGGTAATGATGTTCCAGAGAGAGGGAACCACCACAGAGAAGTCCATTCTTTTAGGTCCCACCAGTGTATCTCCCTTGGGGATGGAACCCTACCTCCCTGCTCTGATGGGTCAGGTAGATGTGACAGGCAAGAGACAGTCCCTCAAATAACCTGATCCCAAACCATGAAGAGCTTTAAAGGTGACAACCAGCACCTTGAATTGTACCCAGAAGCAAATTGGCAGCCAATGCAGCTCCCACAAGAGAGGTGATACATGTGCACACTTAGATTTGCACAAAACCGTGCAGGCTGCTGCATTTTGCACCAACTGGAGCTTCTGGATGCTCTTCAAGGGCAGACCCATATAGAATGTGTTGCAATAGTCAAGATGGGAAGTGACTAGGGCATGAGTGACTGTGAGTAAGGGTTGTTGGTCCAGGAAAGGGCGTAACTGGTGCACAACCCACTGTTGCACAAAGGACCTTCTAGCCATGACCGTCACCTGCTCTTCAGCAGGAGTTGTGAGTCCAGGAGAACCCCCAAATTATTCACAGGGTCTTTTTGGGATAGTGCCACCCCATCCAAGGCCAAAGATGGCAAGTTCCTTCTGAGCCACGGAACCCCAAACCCAAAGCCACTTGGTTTTGTCAGGGTTGCTCCCCATCCAGCCACTAACAACCTCCAGGCACTGTGAGAGGAAGGACATGGCATCACTTACATCACCATGGACTGAGACATAGAGCTGAGTATCAGCATATTGATGATACCTCAGTCCATGGTGATGAATGATATCAGCCAGAGGCTTCATATAAATGTTGAACAGGAGCGGAGAGAGTACCAAGTAACCCCGCAAAGCAGTGGGTGAGGACTGGATCTCTCCCCTCCTATCAACACTGACTGAGAGCAGCCGCAGAGGAAGGAAGTGAACCAGGATAGCACAAGGCCTCCCACTCCCATCCCCCAAAGTCATTCCAGGAGAATACCATGGTCAATGGTATCAAAAGCTGCTGAGAGGTCAAGTAGAGTAAGGATGGATGCACTACCCCCATCCCACTCCTGCCAGAGATAATCCAAAAGTGCAGCCAATGCTGTTTCTGTCCCAAATTCAGGCCTGGATCCTAACTCGACCTAGGGGTTGAGATAATTTATTTCATCTAGAAACCTCTGGAGCTGCTGCACAATCACCTTCTCAACAACCTTTCCCAAAAAGGGAAGATTGTAGACAGGTTGGAAATTATCCAACTGGGTGGAGTCCAGCGATGGCTTCTTAAGAAGAGGGTGGACCACAGCCTCTTTAAAGTGCTGAGGCACTGCCCCCTCCTGTAGGGAAGCATTAAACACTGCCAGAGGCCATCCCCCTGTCACCTCCTGGGAAGCTTTCACAAGCCAGAAGGGACATGGGTCTAAAACACAGCTCCTTGCGCGCATAATCCCTAGGATCCTGTACTGGATCTGTACTGTAAATTTGTACCGGTTGCCTTGATGCCTAGTTCATTCCTCAAGAGTTGCTTTGCCTGGATTGTCTGGTGTTTGCAAATGCAGTTGTCTAAAAAATGAAAAGACCATTGGATCCTTCTCTATAGGAAATGGAGCTTTGCTTACATAATAACTTTTCCTTCGGTTCGGCTTTATTCTTATGACTAATATTCTTTAGATCTAACCTGAGTTGCTTTCAATCTACTTCCCGGTTTGTCATCCATTTTTCAATTCTGGGCTTTTTTCCATAGTCCTTGGCTTACAACCATTCATTTAGTGACTGTGCAAAGTTACAACGGCACTGAAAAAAAGTGACTTGTTATCACTTTTCACACTTAAGACCATTGCAGCATCCCCATGGTCACATGAACAAAATTCAGGTGTTTGGCAACTGATTCATATTTATGATGGTTCTAGTACCCTATGTGATCAGATTCACTTAACAACCATGTTCTTAACAACTGCCACGACTCACTAAACAAATGTAGCAAAAAGGCCATACAATGGGGCAAAATTCACTTAACAAATGTCTCACTTAGCAACAGAAATTTTGGGCTCAATTACTGTTGTAAGTTGAGGACTACCTGTATAGGTAACCACTTTCTACCTTGGCATCCATAAATGCCAATAACAACCCTGACAATGGCAACTTCAGAAACTAATCCACAGTAATAGTGGAACAGTAGTTTAAAACTGCTGTATATCCATCTCCAAGTTCAAGAAACAATAGAAGAGCAATAAAACCAGCAAGAGCTAAATCTATATCAGTAAATTGTAATAAAACAATGTTAAAATGTCTTTGGACTCTATTAAAACCTGGAATACATAGAAGCCTCTTAATTGGCAAGTCCCAATAAAGAATATTCTGAGTAATCATACTTTATTGTACAGTAAACATACTGCAGTTCAGAAGCTTAAAGGCTTTTATTATTGATAGTGGTTCATTTTCTGAGTAAACCCATCAGAAAAGCTATTAAAAACTTGAAATTACTGTATTGGAATAGTTGATCTCTGATGTGTGTATGTGTGTCTCTCTGTGTGTGTAAAGGTTGCCCTCCCACATACGTGCTAGTCGTTCCCGACTCTAGGGGGCGGTGCTCATCTCCGTTTCAAAGCTAAAGAGCCAGCACTGTCCATGGTCATGTGACTGGCATGACTAAACACCGAAGGCACAAGGAACGTTGTTATCTTTCTAACAAAGGTGATTCCTATTTTTCTACTTGCATTTTTACATGCTTTCAAACTGCTAGGTTGGCAGAAGCTGGGACAAGTAACGGGAGCTCACTCCATTCCGCAGCACTAGGGATTGAAACTGCCAACCTTTCTGATCAACAAGCTCAGCGTCTTAGCCACTGAGCCACCGAATCCCAGATTACATACATACATACATACATACATACATACATACATACATACATACATACATACATACGTTTGCATTGAGAGCATCACCAGATAGATAAGGCATGAATTCTGTCACATATGAATTGTACTAAACTTATTTTACTATGTGGACATTTTTGGCCAACATCTGTGGACAATGATACACTTGGGAATACTCATGGAAAAAATCTTATTGGCTTTGCTTAAAATTTTTTGGCTCTGTATCACCGAGTTTCCTTGCCATGAATTGAGCAAAAAAAAAAAAAAAAAAAAAGATTTTTGTTTTCCATGAATGTTTTCCTGGCTTGTCATAGAATAATCTCAGGCACTTTATCATATTGTTTTCTTGGAATATGCAGTATATATGACATTGACTGGAAGGCTCCGTGCCTATGATTCTGGAGAGATGGACAACATGGAACATGTAGTTCTTTGTTGATTCTTTTATAGAAACATTCAACCAGGTTTATTCTCTTTTCGATTGGCAGATATCCTGAACGTATGTGGTGAGATGCTACTTATAGATGAACTCCCATTTCCTTCAGCACACACCGCTAGGTTTCATGCTGAAGTGTGTAGAATCAGCCTTGACAGTTCATGCTTCTGCTATTTAGGTGTATTTTAGATGTTGCCATATTTTATGCAATGTTAGACACCACATTAACAGTCTATAGTTAGATTACCTCTCTTTGATTTTACTTGTGAATTCTAGTTATATCACTTCATAGATGTATTTTTACCTTGGTAATTAATTTTTATTTATTGGTTTTTTAAAACCAGACTGTTAAAAATGGGCATAGGTCATTTATGAATATATTTCTTGCATTGGTCTGAGATGACAATAAAGATTGACTAACTGATAAAGGACCATTATGGCATTCTTTCAAACAAAGCATTCATACTTTGTTTGAAAGAATAAAATTAAACATTGACCCAAACACAATGGGTCAATATTATTAACTTTTGGCTTGGAGTTTCCAGTTTTTGAGGCAATGACCATGTAATTTTTTGCAACAGTTGCCATAATGGACCATTTGCTCTCCAATTATTCAAACACCTTAGCTTTCTATTGTGGAGGCAGGCATATTTTAAGCAAAGTACTGGATTGCAGACACCAACAACTTAAAAATTTTAAAGAATGTTATTTGGGGCCCAGATATATTTTTGATCATAAATATTATACCTGAAGTTTATACACAGGTTGCTATTTTATTTTTTAATTAGAAGGCTTTAATTAGGGGCAGGGAGCCTGATATATAATATATAGAATCATTATATTCACATACATAATATTCAGAATCTAGGCACTAGAAATCTAGACAAAAAAAAAACCTGTGTCATTTCAGAAGAAGTCTTGGAAACAGCACTAAAATAGCATGATGAAGGAATAATGTACACCTTTCCATACCAAGAAAGAGAGTCTTTTGGGTGCACAAAGATTTCTGCTTAATGGTGTAGGGGCTTCATTGTTGAGAGTTACAATCGGATGGCTTAAATGATAGCAAAATTCTTTATTGGCCAAGGGTGATTGAGCACCCAAGGAATTTGTCTCCGGTGCATAAGCAACAAAATGGTAAGTCATAGAACATTGATCATAGATTGATCAAAAGATACAATCATAAATCATAAGATACAAATCTCAAATGATACATCATACCAATTTGAGAAGGAAAGTTGAGAAGATGAGAAAGATGAGAAGATGGGAAAGATGAGAAGATGAAAAAGATAACAGCAATATAGCTCTACTACATGGTTAGATATCCGTAGGCATAAGACAGTTCTGTGGGAATTAGGTGTTAGCAGAGTGGTGACACAGGGGGGAAAACTGTCTTTGTGTCTAGTTGTTTTGGTAAGCAACTGCCTGTAGCAGCATCCTGAGGAGTGCAGTTGAAACAGTTTATGTCCAAGATGTGAAGGGTCTGAAGTAGGATTATTTTTTTTTTTACTACCGGTTCTGTGGGTGTGACTTGGTGGGTGTGGCATGGCTTGGTGAGCATGGTTTGGTGGGCACAGCAGGGGAAGGATACTGTAAAGCCTCCTTTCCCACCCCACTCCAGGGGAAGAATACTGTAAAATCTCCATTTCTTTCCCACTCCAGGGGAAGGTTGCTGCAATATCCCCATTTCGTCCCGATCAGCTGGGACTCGGGAGGCAGTGGTGGGATTCAAATAAATTAACAACCGGTTCTCTGGCCTAATGACCAGCTGGGTAGGTGGGGTTCAGTGGTCACGTGACTGAGTGGGCATGGCCAACTCAACATCACTCACCTTGATGGGCGCTTCGCCTTAGCTGTTACAATGTAATAAGGGTTAACCGGAGAGGCAGTTTCTGTAAGCAGGGCAATAAAGATTAGGCTAGAAACAACACCACAATGTTTCTTTCTTGCTTCCTTACAGGATTAGCCCTGTAAAGTAGAAAAAAACAAATGAGATTTCTTCCAACAACCGGTTCTCCGAACTGCTTAGAAAGTTAATAATCAGTTCTCCCGAATAGGAGCGAACTGGCCGAATCCCACCACTGGTTGAAATGTTGAAAGATACTACCTGGGCTTACAAATAACCCCCCTGAAAGAGGCTCTATCCTTTGCCTTTACTGTTTCAGGAAATGAAATGTTATTTTGAGACTGACGTCCAATACCCAGTGAGTTTCCCAGCTTCTTTGCAATGGAATTTCAATAATGATAACCCAGCAGGAAGAAAAGTGGAAGAAACAGTGGTATTCTGAAGCTCACTTCCAAAATGAAACCCTTTACTGGAAAACCATTGTGTATTATTCAAATGAATTTCAACAGCACTAATACATTATATTTGCCTGTAGAAATAAAATTGAATTCCACGCATTTAGCTATACTGCAGGAGAAAATGGGCATGAATTAGCAATGGAGTGTATTAGCTGTAACCAACGGATAACATTAACTTTTGTATAAATGCGTGCAATACATTTGGGATATTAGCAATATCTAGTACTTTTTAAAGGCTTTTAAACATTTTTAGAAATAGAAAATGTACATTTGTAACCTGAGGCTAGCATTAACTTGCATAATTATCATTATATTTTATGAGAGCATTTTTTTAATTCACCTGCTGGAATTCATTAAAAAAAGCCATATTGATATCAAAGCAATTGAACTGTCACAAAATTCATAATCTTAACTGAAAAAATTATCCTTATCCCATTAGTGCATTCTAATTTTCAATCTGTGTTCATTTGTAGCATTTTTAAGCTCAAGATGTGAGCTCATACACATGCATATATAGCGGTATCATCTCTTGAACTTAAAATATAATATATCCATTTTGTTGGTAATTTTTGTCCTTCCATTGAGAACTAATTTTCATCCCAGATGTTACATTTCACCGTATTTTATTTTAAAGAGAAAATGGAGCAGAAAGTACTACTTAGGATTCACCATTTTGCTCATTTGTTTCATATTTTTGCCATTATGATGACATACCTTGTAACTCATTCAAATGTTTGTTAACTCAGATTTATGTTTGAATTAAGGGTTATGGTTAATCTTCAAGAAAACAGATCCAGGTCTCAGGAAGTCTTGATTGAATGCTATTTTTATGAAATATAATTTACAGGAATGAACAAAAGTGTGTCCACTTTTTATATAGAAATGCCCAAGAATTAGTGATCCTCATCAAGATATTGCACAGAACTAAATCCGCAGTTTCCATGTGATTGCATTACTGAATTTATTGAGCTGAAGTATCCATGAGCTACTGTAAATCTGATGATGCTTACAGTTGCTAGAGTTCTTGTTGATTTTATTTTATTTGTTTCATTAGTGGCAAGTCATCTTGATGCACAGATTGAGTAAAACATTGGCTAACTGAATAGTGAGAAAAATAATTGATTTCCCTTTCTCCCTCACCAACCCACTAAGCACTGCTTAGAAAAAGGAGGGATTCAATTGTGATGAATAAATAACTATTGCTTGCATTTCTTCAAGCAGGTCTGTCCAATGTTTCTAATTTACTTATCCACTATACCCAAACATGGACAATTCCCTGGGCAAATTAACATGTGTTAGATTTTTAAAGTTCATGGTGATAGGGCAATATCATGAATTGCTATGTCAGTTTTCAATCTTAAATCTCCTCTATAAGATTGTGATGAATTGTGTAGTGAGAGCAAGCTAGACCAGTCCTCTTATGGAGCAGAATGAACCATAAGGTTTTATTTATTTAGCATTTATTTAACATTTATTTAGTATGGCAATATTGCATTAGCCAGGAGACTTCAATTCCATTGGAGAGTTGTAATTTGGTTGCCTAAGACTGCTAGCCCATTAGGTTCACGCTTACATGCTTCCCAAGATAGGACAAGCTATTCTGCACCAGAAAGAAAATGAACAGCATCCTGCAGCATCCTCTGGGGCCCTCCCCCTCCAGTGGCTCAATGATACTGGAGATGGTCTTTTCTCCAGCGGTTTGAGTCCTAGGACTGCATGGTAGGGTAAGCTCCTGTCACTCCCCTCAGCTTCTGTCCATCTAGCAGTTACATAAAAGTAGATAAATAGGTACTACTTTGAATGGGAAGACATTTGGTTCATTCTTGTATGCTTCCCAAGGTGCATCACAGGGGCAAGCTACTCTGCAGCAGAAAGAAAGATGAACAGCATCATCTGGGGCCCTCCCCATTGACCGAAGTCACCTTGCAAACAGGATTCACAACTGGAAAGGTCCAGCACCAGCAGGATTCTGTCTGCACAAAGTGCTGGCTTGTTTTCCCACAAAGTGGTACCTATTTATCTACTTGCATGTAACATGTTTTCAAACTGCTAGGTGGGGAGAAACTGAGGGAGCTCACCCCACCATGCAGTGCTAGGATTTGAACCATTGGAGCAAAGACCATCTCCAGTATCATTAAGCCACTGAGCCACTGTACCCCTTTAACCATATGGTAATATATCAAGAGGGAAAGGACCAGGTCAGAGGTGGGTTGCTCCCGGTTCGGTCTGTATTGGGTGGAGGCTCCGCTCACCCGCCCAGATGCTTCTGCGCATGCACAGAAGCACCACACGCACACACGAGCAAACCAGTAGTAAAAAATAGAAACCCACCACTGGACCAGGCCTAGGATGAACCTTATGATCCTACAGAATTCATTCTAATCTAGGGTGCTGTTCCAAGGATTTATCACAATAATTCACTGAGAATATTGATTTTGCCTCATGCGGCTGGTATCCCAGTAGCTTTCATCAACTGTAAGTGCCGCTTCAGGCCCTGATACTGCTCCAGAATGTGTTTTGTTTTGTTTTTAAATTATGGGGCTGTTTGATGGTCTCATGTTAAATTCTACTTGAATCCGTCAGGGAGCTGATATTTGAGGCCTAAATAGATATAGTACCATTACTAAAGCAAAAACAATCACAGCATATGAGTAGTTTTGGAGGTATGGATAAAAGTTAGGGCTGACTTGGAATTTCATACATTTTCTTCTTTGTCAAAGTAAAGAATCAGTTCTCTAAAAGCTGTGGTGTCCTTGATGCTCTCTGAGCTATGTTGTTTTCTTGCAGATGTTTCATTATCCAGATAAATAACATCATCAGTATTAGAAGGGAGGGGGTTTGCCCCCTGTTTATATGCAAGTGGCTTGCTCTATCAATGTTGGTGGGAGTTTGTAGGTAATTCTTTGATTAGGCTGTTATTTACTGTTTGATTGGTTGTTTGAGCTGATAGTTTCTTGACTGGGGTATTGTTTACTTTTTGATTATTGGTCTGGTATTCATCCTGGTGGTAATCTCTGCTTATCTAGGTGTTGATTGCTGGTAAGGAAACTATGAGCATCCTAGACCAAACTAAGTCCAATCATGCTGGAGAATTCTTGGAAACCCGACACTCAGACAAATCAGTCATCAACAGACACATAGAGATAAATAACATCTACATACCATTCAAAAGAGATAATTAAAAAAGCAAAAAGGCCTAAAAACTTTGGGCAGAACTTTATAGATGGACAAACTAGTGCAAACATCTGGCTGATTGCCACCAACCATTATTATTTGAGCCCATCTTAATTGACTATATGTGGAGAATTGGTCTCCAGAGATAGCCCATGATATTTTGATGCTTGAAGCAAAGATCAAAACATGTTTCCTCCCCAACTCTTCATGGACAGAAACTAGAAATGCAGTTTCTTTTCAGAATCAGTAACAGGATTCATTTTTTTCTTTGCACTTGAATGTTGCATGATAGTTTTGAGGTTGCACTGTAATGCTATCTAGTTCACCAATTCATACATAAATTTAGTGGAACTGAAACTAAGAGATATTCTTTGTGACTCTCATTTCATTAAAAAGGAGAGCTGGGGGAAAAAGTATTAGGTTTGTTGATAGACTCTTCTTTTCACCTGAAACTGATGGATTCAGTGCGTAGATTGGTCCTAAGTACTTCATTGCTGTATTGTCATATGTTGAACTTCTTCTTTTTATGTATCTGGTGGTTTATTAAAAATAGAAGGTTACAGTGGTCAGTGGCTTCTAAAGCTGAAGAACAAGAAATACCAAATAAAGACACAGATACTTCTAATCCTCAAACAGAAAAAGAGGACCATTGTTCTAGGATTATGATTGCAGTAGAATTATAAGAAAAGATTTGTGGAGCCAGAAGCTGTTTGTTCCGACTGCCTGCTCGGAACTTGCAAGAAAAGAGCTTTTGATTTGTGGATACTAGACACAAATTTCACAAATCGCACTCACAATCAAACCCAGGCACAGATACACACACACCAGTGGTGGGTTTCAAAAATTGTTCCAACCTACTCTGTGGGTGTGGCCTCCTTTGTGGGAGTGGCTTGCCACCCATGTGACCGGATATGAAGATGCCGACGACACTTGTCAGAACCACCTTAAATTACCTCACACACAGCACTGGCATGCATAAGAATATGATGTAAACTTGTTTTTTAAAAGGCATCTTTGGTTTGCGTTAAAACAACTTCAACACACGCAATGTTCTGATTGCACCACAAACGCAGTAGTCATCCTTACCTTTCACAGAGGCACTGAGTTTTATAAATATGAGCATGATAATGTAGAATAATCATATCCAAGGACCAGTGGTGGGTTTCAAAAATTTTTGGAACCTCTTCTGTAGGTGTGGCCTGCTTTCCCGGTCCACTGGTGGAAACTCTTCTAACCGGTTCGGTAGATTTGACGAACTGGTTCTACCGAATAGGTGCAAACTAGTAGGAACCCACCTCTGACACACACGCACACGCACACGCACTTGAACCATAGCATAAGTGCTATGATTAAAGATGATTAGAACTTAGAATAATTTTATTGTCACTTTGAATGTACACTTTATAGGCATACATTAAAATGAAATTCCATTGGATACCGCTCTCAAAGGGTGATCCCCTCCAGTATCCACCACATACACATGATAAACAAACAAACAAATAAATACAAAATTATGCATATACCCACAAATATTATATGGCACAGAGAAACAACACGGTCCAGTTCGGATATATACATGTACATGGCGAGAAAAATGAATCTTGCAAGTTTACCAGACGGATGGCATGGGGAAACAAAGCTGTTGCAAAGCTGTTACGTTTCTGTATAATGGACCACATGGCTTTAAGATATCTAGACAATTCGACTTTCAAGTGAATCATTGATTTAGTTTTTGTTTTTAAAGTGTTGCTCTTCTATTGGTATAGGAGAATTTGACAATGAGCAAAGTAAATAAATACACCCCCAACACACACTTGAGCGGGGTGGTGGTGTCTCTTCTTCATCTACATATACTCCTGACTAAATCATTGTCTTCCTTGCTCTTCCCTCCCGCTGTGCCCCTTTCCGATGACAGCAGGTCACTTGAAAGGTTAAAGCACATGTTAATATTAGAGTGACCTGCTATCTCTGTATCACCTCTTTTTCCAAGCAGGCAATGTTATGCTTTTAATTCCCTAATGTGCAGTCCAGCAGTCCGTATCATCTTACAGGGATTGAATAGAAAAAGCGAAAGGCAGACTGTGTGGTCAGTGTTTTCAATATCCCCCCTGCTAGCCATTACATCACCCAGCTATTCTCTAAGAGGATTTTCAGCAGGCTTGGCTTCATTATTAAAATAGTAATTAATTTTTTCCTCTTCACAAAACCAGGGGACCTTCAGATGGGGGCTTTGGGAGTGAGAAGGCAGGTTTCTTTTGAAAATGTCTTTCTGAAAAGCCATAATCTGCTCTCCAACCTTACAGTACACATGTTCCCCAGGAAATGTGATTAAAGGGAGACACATATTAAAAAAAAAAACTTTGCTGGAAATTAATTCAGTTTCTAGGATTAAAAAGGAAAAAAAAGTTTGATAAAGTTGTGCAATGCTCCAATGAAAGCACATAATAGAAGTGCAAAGTTTTATCCTCTTGAAGGATAAATGAGTGGCCAGAAAGGTCTGGTGGTTCCCAGAGAAAAAACATCTGCTACAGCTAATTCACTTTAGCTTTTGATTGTAAAATTCATTAGCCATATCAGGCAGCTGTAGCTTCAAACATGTTGCTAGGAAGTACAGTTTTAAAGAGTGAGATGCCATTTGTTTTTCTCAGCTGTAGGAAGGAAGGTTGATTGCCCAGCGAAATGCAGACTCCAACTGCCTGGAAGTTGAACCGGGATCTTCCATGGATGAAGATGCTGATCAGCACAATACTCCTTTAATTCTCTCAAAACTTTGAAAAGTGTTGTGATGGTGTGAAGCATTCTAAATAATAAGTCACCTCTCTAGTACATGGTATTATTCTTACTTTTTGATAACAGTGGTGGGATACAAAGTTATATGGATTCTGCTTGGCTTAAAGCTACAATGCTTTTTTAAATATATATATATATATATATATATATATATATATATATATATATATATATATATATATATATTTAACTCGAATGAACATGTGACAGAACAAGGATAACAGGCTGGTATGTGACAAAAGGGGAAAGACTATAGTTTATTGGAAGTAAACTTGCTTTCCTGGCTGCAGAATTCTGGGAATTGAAGTCCACACTTTTTAAAGTTAGCAAGGATTTATCTATCTATCTATCTATCTATCTATCTATCTATCTATCTATCTATCTATCTATCTATCTATCTATCTATCTATTTATTAGACTTATATACCGCTTCATAGGGCTTTCAGCCCTCTCTAAGCGGTTTACAATTTTTTTTAGCAAATTGAGTCAGCAACTCGCCCCCACAGTCTGGGTCCTCATTTCACCCACCTCGGAAGGATGGAAAGCTGAGTCGACCTTGAGCCGGTGAGATTTGAACCGCTGAACTGCAGATCACAGTCAGCTGAAGTGGCCTGCAGTACTGCACCCTAACCACTATGCCACCTCGGCTCTTTTAAGGATGTGAAACATTGATCTAGATCACGGGTATCAAACTCGATTGCGTCACCTGACATATTGCCACCTATCGTGATATTTTTTGCCTATGCAGAGCCAGGGTGGGTGTGGTCTGCACATGACGCATCCAGTCTGCGGGCCACCAGTTTGACACCCCTGATTCTAGATCCAGGGGTCCCCAACTTAGCAACTTTAAGACTTGTGTACTTTAACTCTCCAAATTTTTCAGCCAGTATGGCTGGCAAGGGAATTCTGAGAGTTGTCAAGTCTTAAAGTTGTCAAGGTTGGAGACCAGGGGTATCAAACTTGCGGTATCACATTGCCGTCATGTGACGTTTCATGATGTTTTCCCCCTTTGCAGAGTTGGGGTGAGTGTAGCCTGAGAGTGACACATCCGACCTGCAAGCTGCCAGTTTGACACCCCTGGTTTGGCAGTCTCAAGCAGCAAACCTTCCTAGCTATTGATTTGAGATTCTTAACCTGAAAATTCCAGTCACCAAGTCTTGGTTGCTCAGATCACATAACATTGAATGAGGTTTTTTTCTTATTTAAAAAACTGTTTGAGGTTTGTAACCTATTACTTGAACAAGACCCTGCAATCCAGAGGTGGGTTCCTACCAGTTCGCACCTATTCGGTAGAACCAGTTCGTCAAATCTACCGAACCGGTTAGAAGAGGTTCCACCAGTGGACCCAGAAAGCAGGCCACACCTACAGAAGAGGTTCCAAAATTTTTTGAAACCCACCACTGGTCCTTGGATATGATTATTCTACACTATCATGCTCATATTTATAAAACTCATTGCCTCTGTGAAAGGTAAGGATGACTACTGCGTTTGTGATGCAATCAGAACATTGCGTGTGTTGAAGTTGTTTTAATGCAAACCAAAGATTCCTTTTAAAAAACAAGTTTACATCATATTCTTATGCATGCCAGTGCTCTGTGTGAGGTAATTTAAGGTGGTTCTGACAAGTGTCGTCGGCATCTTCATATCCGGTCACATGGGTGGCAAACCACTCCCATCCGGTCACATGGGCGGCAAGCCACTCCCACAAAGGAGGCCACACCCATAGAGTAGGTTCGAACGATTTTTGAAACCCACCACTGCTGCAATCTTTATTCGAACTATAAACTTACTATCATCAGTAGGGCCCAAATGTTCGGACATCCGCCAAGCATCATGGTACTGATCAATGGGTGCTTGTAGGTAACACTAAAAGTGCATAGGTATGCCCTTTGTATAAAGTTACTTGTCCCTCCCCAATAGTAATGTAATAGTCAGATATGTAGTTACATATATATTTATGTTTTAACAGAATCCAAATGCCCATTGTTATGAACAGTTCTAAAGCTACCTTATAATCTGCTTACGTTTAAGAAGCATGTAATAGAGCATTTCATCTTTTCATTCTTTTCTAATTGGCTAGTATTTTTCATTAGAGATCACTATGTTGAGCAAAATAAACAATAGTCTAATAGCTCCTCTTACTATCTTAAAATTCTATACACCAAGGAGGAGAATTGATTTTCTATGCTATAGTTTCAGTGGCCCTGTGATCAATTTTTATTGGAAAATCTTACCCGATCATTGATAGAAGGATAGGAGAAAAAGGTTATCATAAAGTGAAGTGGCCAATAAACCCTCTACTCATGCTTAATCCCATATTTTTGAATGTGCTGTAAATACAGTACAAATGCTTAGTATTTCAATTAATGGCACAGAAGAATTTTTCAGGGCAATCCCTGGATTCCCTCAAGGACCTATGTAACGGGTTAAATATGGTAAAATAATGAAACAATGGAGTAAAGTGATGAATGCAATCTTTAGAACCATGACATTTGAACACTAAACGTTTCAACTGTTTCAGATTTGCAGGATCCAATCTGGGTTGGTTACCGGGACCAGAAGTTTAGTCTTCTGAACTTGAGTGCTACTACATACTCTGCTATACTACACATACTGCTACTACACATTCTGCTAGAGAAAAGTGAGGATGGGCTTCAGCATGAGTCCGAAAGCTCGGAAGACTAAATCTCTGGTCCTGGTGATTGACCCACATTGGATCCTGCAACAGTACCCTTTGTTTGTATTTCAGCATTCCCTTGCATTATGTAGTATTTATGGTATATAATGTCCAAAGTGAATAAGGTAGGAAACTGCCTTCCCTAGGGGAAACGAGTTGGAGCAAGTCCCATGGGTGAATTTTAAATCTTCATTATTACATTTTTGTTGGTTTGCTTGGTAAAAGGACCCAGTTTCAGCCACCAGGGTGCAGTGAACCCATCTGCTAATGCAGCATTCATTTTTTGCAAGAGAGAGATGATGTTGCACAATGAAACTGCATGCCAAGACAAGAAAGATGGAAAATGGAAAAGAAAAATAATGCCAAACTTCCAAAATCCTAATATATAGAGTTAGTTTCAAGTCATCGTTGCCACGAAGTGTCACAAATCCCTAATCGGAATCTAGGTTAATCAGATATTGGCTTTAAACTTTCTTCCCCAATATAACTAATTAACATTTATTACTGAGGGACAATGCAGGAAGAAATGATTTTTCTTCTGCCTGAGTAATGGGCTTGCAAGCTTTTGTGGAGCAATAGTTACCTTCATCTTACTTGAAGATGAAAACATCTCTGGTCTGAAAGATGATATTTATATAATTTAGTCTCAATAAATTCTGCAGGGACATTCAATGGTTTGAATCTGTATTCATGTGGGGGGGGTTTAATAACCCATTCATTTTTGCTCCCACTAAACAGCAGCATTTGTGCAGCAACTCTGACCTTTACTAAAAAAAGCTCAAGACAGATCAGAACTTGAGTGCAATTTTGTTGTGGATAGATTGTCTTCCTATCTTCTTCCCATCCCCTGTCCAGTGGCATGTCTTGTTAGGATCCAATTTATATGTCCCCCCCCCCCCCAGCTTACTTCTGCTTCCAGATGCTGGTCTAGCTACTTTTGTGTCTGAATTGATCAAAAGGGAACTGTGTGATAGAATGCCCTAAACTACATTCATCCAACAGCTATACAGAGATATTAAAAGAATATATGTGAACAGAATGGACAACTCCTATTTTATACGGAGGGAATAAATGTGTAGGAAAGTCTGAAACCATTAAAGCACCATGCTTCCATCTCTTTCCTGACAGATCTGTTCAAGAAAGATAAAATGCTGATGATATCAACACTATGCTAGAGATGCAGGCAGTTCTCGACTTACAACAGTTCAGTTAGTGACCATTCGAAATTACAACAGTACTGAAAAAAATGACTTATGACCATTTTTCACGTTGCAGCTTCCCCATGGTCACATAACCAAAATTCAGATGCTTGGCAACTGACTCTCATTTATGACGTTGCAGTGTCCTACGGTCACGTGATCACCTTTTGCGACCTTCTAATAAGCAAAGTCAACGGGGAAGCAAGGTTCACTTAACTATTGTGTAAGTAATTTAACAACTGCGTCAATTCACTTAAGAAGTCTTGCAAGGAAGGTTGTAAAATAGGATAAAACTCACTTAACAACTATCTCGCTGAGCAATTAAAGCTTTGGCCGGAATTGTGATCATAAATTGGGGACTATCTATATGGGAAAATCCATACCTTTAGCCTAAGGATTTACCAATTATTTTCTCATACCATTAGCAGTCATTTCAGAATGAAGGCAAGTGATGACAGGATATAAACTGTTTTAGTAGATTTTAATAACATATGGGACGGTCCTTCTGTACTTATTATAGCTGAGATGGAAGGCATTTGGCATACTAGGAAAAGAGAACCTCACTTAACCCCCCCCAAATCAGGATTATTTAATAAAATTGACTAAATGCTCATACTTGTGCTTGATCATATTCAGTATGAGATTTCTACCATTTGCATGGTATTGCCTGGAATGCTTTAGTGCATACAGCTGCCAAAGATATCAGAAGCTACACAAGCCCTATATCAATCAAATAAAGACTCTAGAGCTGCCATGTTAACTGTCACAGCTGTGTGTTATTTCCTGGTGAGTTGGTGTATTATCGGCTGACCTAGTGGTATGTAGCTATACCTATGAAAGATGATTGGTAACACAATTATCTACAATCTGTTGAATAAGCACAGGACCAGAAATGGATATAGCTTGAGTGTAAACACTTTCTCTTTCCCCAATTCATTCAGCATCAACTAACTAACTTGGCTATTGTCTAACATGTCTATTAATTTGTCTATTGTAATGGTTGCAAAATCTACATAGTCACATGATCAAAATTCAGCTGCTTGACAACTGACTTATACTTATGACAGTTGCAATGTCCCGGGTTTATGTCATCATTTTTTGTGACCTTCGGACAAGCAAAGTCAGTGGGGAAGCCAGATTCACTTAACAACTGTGTTACTAATTTAACAAGTGCAGTGATTCACTTAACAACTGTCCCAAGAAAGTTTGTAGGAGGGGACAAAATTCACTTAACACACATCCCACTTAGCAACAGAAATTCTGGGCTCAGTTGTGGCAGAGCCGAGGTGGCGCAGTGGTTAAATGCAGCACTGCAGGCTACTTCAGCTGATTGCAGTTCTGCAGTTCGGCTGTTCAAATCTCACCGGCTCAAGGTTGACTCAGCCTTCCATCCTTCCGAGGTGGGTAAAATGAGGACCCAGATTGTTGGGGGCAATATGATGACTCTGTAAACCGCTTAGAGAGGGCTGAAAGCCCTATGAAGCGGTATATAAGTCTAACTGCTATTGCTATAAATTGAGGACTAGCTGTACACTTTTAATGGACTAGTCTTTCCCCTTTTGTCACCTACCAGCCAAAACTATTTTCAGTAACTCCAAGATAGATTCATGGCTTAGAGAATAAGCACCTTAAAATGGAGCTATTTTCAATCAATCTCACCCCCCCAAAAAAACATCCAGCACTTAAACGCAGTATGTCTACCAAACCCCAACCATAGCCATTCAGGATTTGCGCTACTCACGGAAAGCAGAATCTAGTCCCAGGGATATCATTTTACTCCATGGACAAAAAGAAGGGACAAAGGAAGGATTTATTAAAACAATCAACTTTAGTCAGGAATAGCCCTAATCAGAATGTCAAAAATTAGAAGAGACATATCCCAAAGGACCCTAGTAAATACTCTCTCTGTGAAACAAATACTTATCAAATCTTGCTGTTTTACTGGGAGCTGCACTGTGTAATTCAGAGGCCCCCTGCGATGAAGGGAAGAAAGAGGGAAGCATGAATCACGGCATATATCCTTTTAAATTGTCATTCAAAAACATATTTGCAAATTGCACTGTATATGAGCATCATGATTACAAGTTTGTCCTGGAGCTCTTATTCCCTGTCTCTCCTTGACAGGGGCAGCATTATTATCCCAGGCTAGCAATAGAATCAAGTCATAGCACGGATAAGAGAATAGCTAAATTTTACTTGTTTGTGAGCAAATGGAACAACTTTCCCTCCCTTCTGACTATTTACAGTCTCCTGTGATTTTTAAAAAGAAGCATTTTATTTCTTCTTTTTTTCTCTCTCTCCAGCATGATAAAAAGCCTGTATTATTTACTGTGGAACTTTTCCACCATTGAAATAATGATTGCTAATATAATTGAGTGAGAACATTCTGTTTTCTAGTAGACCGAGGTTCTGTGCAACTTTGCCCATTTAAACAAAATGATTACCAACAATCACCTACTTGAAATTCCTCCAAGGGCTTTTGCATACAGCCTATGAGCAAACAGGAACAAAGGCAAGATACTCAGTTTGTTCTATTTTAGTATGTAAGTCTGCTTAAGTTTTCTTGTCCAGGAAGCAGTGGAATTAGGAACAATCATTTTGTTCTATTTTTCTAAGTTTGCTTAAATTAGCTAATTGCCTTCAGATGGGAATCTTGGGATTTTGTTGTACACAAACCTGGAGACTCACAGGACACAAGCTGCATTTTGGAATCGCTAAAAAAAATAATATGTTGCACGAGTTTCAAATAAAATAAACTCAGGATTGGTAAGGCAGTATAATTCTAAGACAATTTCTGGCTGCGTTGTGGAAGTTAGCTTATATTTAAAGGGAGAGAGATGATCATTCCAGATTACAAGTACACATAGTCCTTGATTTACAGTGATTTCAAAGTTACAACGCTCTTGAAAAAAAGTGACTTATGACCATTTTTCACAGTTATGACCTTTGCAGCATCCCCATGATCGCGTGATCAAAATTCAGATGCTTGGCAACTGGTTCATATTTATGACTGTTGCTGTGTCCCGGGGTCATATGATCATTTTTTTCTGACATTCTGACAAACAAAGTCAATGGGGAAGCCAGGTTCATTTAACAACCAGGTGACTAACTTACCAACTGCAGTGATTCACTTAACAACTGTGGCAAGAAAGATCGTAAAAAGGGGGCAAAAAATCACTTAACAAATGTCTTACTTAGCAACAGAAATTTGGGACTCAATTCAGGCTGTAAGGCAAGGACTACCTATACATTTCAGATATATAATATGTGAATCGGAGAATTATGGTAACTGCTTCCGCAATATGGGAAGTGTGTGAGCAATAACTAGTGATTCACATGTACTTCATATATTTCAACATTTAATGATTTCCGCCTGCTACGCTCAGGGGTACTTCAACACGGTTTGAAAAATAATAGGCCATAATTTCCATTAAAAAATACTAAGGTATCTTAATTCTCAAAGGAGAGACCATTCTAATTAAATTAATACTA
The DNA here is from genome assembly GCF_009769535.1 of Thamnophis elegans. Lineage (NCBI taxonomy): Eukaryota > Metazoa > Chordata > Lepidosauria > Squamata > Natricidae > Thamnophis > Thamnophis elegans. The sequence continues at coordinate 15,323,129 of NC_045548.1, forward strand.
AACCAAAATATTATGCCATAATCCAAAATCTCCAGTTGTAATGCTGTCCAGTGCAAAACAGAACAATCTGAGATCCAAACAGGAAATAAAGGAATGTTTTGTGGATTTCAATAAATCAAGCTTGACATGCTGGACTAAAGGGGATGTTCCATAGCGAAGCACTTCACATGTCTTTCCACACAAAGGGCTGATTTTGGTACCTATAGCATCTTGGCAGATGATTGTACCTTTAGAATGCCTTGAGTCCTCCTTAAATGGGTTGATGTATCTTTGGGCAGCAATTCCAGTACACCTGTCGTATCACTCTGGAGCTGTGTGAAAAGTTAAAGTAAGCTAAGGAGGGCTTCCTAGCACTGAATGAAATGTTGCCTTGCTCAGTGATGTCAGAAAAGAGATCTTGCTAATTCTACCTGGAGGTTGCAATGCAGCCCCTTTAGATAGGACTCTTTAAATATGGCTGCAAATATCAATAACGTTATTTAGGGAATAAAGTATTATAACTTTAATAAGAAGATGTGTTGGTGCAGGACAGTGGTGGGTTTCAAAAATTGTTCGAACCTACTCTGTGGGTGTGGCCTCCTTTGTGGGAGTGGCTTGCTGCCCATGTGACTGGATAGGAGTGGCTTGCTGCCCATTTGACTGGATGGGAGTGGCTTGCTGCCCATGTGACCGGATATGAAGATGCCGACAACACTTGTCAGAACCACCTTAAATTACCTCCCACACAGCACTGGCATGCATAAGAATATGGTGTAAACTTGTTTTTTAAAAGGCATCTTTGGTTTGCGTTAAAACAACTTCAACACACGCAATGTTCTGATTGCATCACAAACGCAGTACTCATCCTTACCTTTCACAGAGGCACTGAGTTTTATAAATATGAGCATGATAGTGTAGAATAATCATATCCAAGGACCAGTGGTGGGTTTCAAAAAATTTTGGAACCTCTTCTGTAGGTGTGGCCTGCTTTCCGGGTCCACTGGTGGAACCTCTTCTAACCGGTTCGGTAGATTTGACGAACCGGTTCTACCAAATAGGTGCGAACTGGTAGGAACCCACCTCTGGTGCAGGATACAGATTTTTAATTGGCTTGTTGCATTTCTATAACTTCACAACCAAAAGATTAAATAATATGAATTTAATCCAGAATTGCCAAAGGCAAATATTCTTTCAAAAGTTCTTCAGTAAGAAGACATTGTCAAAATTAGTAGCAAGGTCAGTGAAGAAAGTGATCATGCTAATAATTTTGACAATGTCTTCCTTCTCCCAGCAATCCTCAACTGTCCCTTAATCCTCTATGGTAGATATTTGTAAGGATGTGTGATGCTATTGTGGTGACGCAGTGGTTCAGAGGTGGGTTCCTACCAGTTTGGACTGGTTCGGTTGAGTAGGTAGTAACTCAGCCACCCATGCCTCTGAACTGGTTCTATTGGTGGCGCTATAGGCTATGGCATTTTGGTTTATGCTTCTGCGCATGCGCAGAAGCAATTTTTTCACTACTGTGCATGTGCACATAGTGCACATCAAGTGCACACATGTGCCCAAAGCGCATCCCTGAGTGAATCAGCATTAAAAAATCCAGAACCCACCCCTACAGTGGTTAGAATGCAGTATTGCAGGCTAACTCAACCCACAGTCTGGAGTTCGATCCTGACCAGCACAAAGTGGACTTAGCCTTCCATTCTCCCAAGGTCAGTAAAATGAAGACCCAGATTGCTGGGGGCAACATGCTGAAATTTGTAAAACCCTCAGAGAGTGCTATAAATCACTATGAAGCGGTACATAAGTCTAAGTGCTTTTGCTATTGCTATTCTCCTTTAAATGGGCAGAATTTTTATTTTATTCTACGTGATCTCAATACATATACTGTACGTGATACACTAGGACTGAACCCACATTGGAATTTTTAAGAACTGCAATGAATAATTGGTGGAAGCACAGTTCATATTCCTGATTCTCATCTTTTTAAAATTAAAATCACCATGTAAGTAGCAGCATTTGGGTTTCTCTTTGAAGCACGTATCCTCAGCATCTTATGTAGTATATTCTTTTTATTTTGATCATTCTTTGCTCAGCTTTGTCAATACATTAATAAAAAAAAACTTGTCTCTTTGATGTTCTTCCTAGCCCAGCCTGAGCGCTGTTCTGGGTACATTTCTATACATTTGATAACTGGAACCTGGATGATCATGGATGATTTTTTTTGCTTTCATTTTCCATCTGTATCTCAGCAACAACATATACCACAAGGACAGAGCAGTGATAGCAAAGGCTGTTTCCAGACTTATCCTGATTTAACATGCTGAGGAAAGAAGTTGATCATAGGTCAGTTAGTCAGGATTTTTTTCAGGAGTTGGTAATCCCACCAATAACCTATTCTTCATGCTTTCCAAGCTTCAATGAAGGTCACATCGTGGGTAGTTGCTTTACTACCAGGAATTTAGCAAGCAAGATTGTCGAAACCAGTTTCCCAGCTCTTAATTTTCTTCTGGTGGAGATCCCTACTGAGGAGAATTTAAGTTTCAGACCCAAAGCACTGACCTTGATCACATTAAAAAAAAAGCCTAATGTTCCTAACATGATTACTATCTCTCTGGTTCATCTTCCTGCGGCATTAGGAATTTGTATTGCTTTATTGACATAAAGAATGAAGTTCTTCATTTAATGCTACTCTTCAGAAACTGGCTATTCATCACTGATTGTTCATCTTCCTCAGCTGGCAACACTTTTTGAGGAATGTCCACATCATTGATTTCACAGTGAGAGATTACAGAATCTCTTCTTAAGGTACCAGATCTGGTTCCTTGGCCCTATCTTTGGAATCAATAGCCTGAAGTAATTTCCATTCTCTCTTTGAGATCAAGAAATGTCATTGATTTAAGATACTGCTGGCTCTTTCAGGTATGGCCAGTCTTATGATCATTATATTCTTTTTTCATTTTTTGCTACCATTTTCCTTTAAAGGGAAGCCTAGTTTATTTCCTACAATCATTTAATAATATGGAGTGAAACAGAACATTTGCTCTATTTATTCATATGGAAGAAAACAGAAAAAATGCATATGCTAATTCATAAACATTTTGAATTGTGTGCATTTTTCTTTATGCACACTTTTTGCAAATTATTACATTTACCTAAAAAAAGATGATCCTGAATTTAAAATAATCCTCAAAAGAAAGATGATGATAATAATAATGATAATAATGATGATGATGATGATAATAATAACAATAACAACAACAAACAGTGAACAAACTTGGTTATGGTTAACAACAGGTACATTAAAGAAAGAAACAGAGTCACTAATCCTGGCTGCGCAAGAATAAGCTATCTGCACAAATGCCATTAAGGCCAAAATCGAAAAATCCTCTGATGATGCCAAATGCAGACTTTGCAAAGAAGCTGATGAAACTGTTGATCACATACTCAGCTGCTGTAAAAAAATCGCGCAGACTGATTATAAATTGTGGCACAATTCAGTAGCACAAATGATCCATTGGAATTTGTGCAAAAATTATAATATTAAAACAGCAACAAACTGGTGGGAACATCAGCCTGAAAAAGTCACCGAAAATCAGATGGTCAAGATCTTGTGGGATTTCCGTATACAAACAGACAAAATACTGGCGCATAATACACCAGGCATCACACTGGTTGAGAAAAATAAAGTCACAATCATAGACATCGCAATACCAGGTGATAGCAGGGTCGCTGAGAAGAAACATGAAAAAATCGCAAAATACCAGGACTTAAAAATCGAAATTCAATGACTATGGCACAAACCAGCAGTGGTAATTCCAGTGGTAATTGGCACACTGGGTGCTATTCCAAAAGCACTGGAATTACATTTAAAACAGTTAAAAATTGACAAAATCACCATCAGTCAAATGCAAAAAGCCGCACTGCTTGGATCTGCACGCATATTACAAAAATACGTTACGACGTCCTAGGCCCCTGGGTGCAGCCCAACTAGTAACCAATGCCAAATCCGGCGAAACAACTGGCCACTGTGATACAATTGTATAATAATAATAATGGAAAAAATCATGAAATACCGTGACCTGGCCATCGAAAGTACCCAATTATGGATGAAACATGTAACAGTGATACCCATATATCACAGTTGTAGAGGGGCGAAGTGTACAGTTTATTGATATCGCTGTTCCAGGAGATGCCAGAGTCGAAGAAAAAGAATTAGAAAAAATAATGAAATATTGTGACCAGGCCATTGAAACTATATGGCTATGCAACATTGATACCCATTGTCATTGGGGCACTTGGCACCATGTTCAAGAATTTTATACATCAACAAATTGCAGCTTCCTGCAATAACACCAGCGGAACTGCAAAAAAAATGCGCTACTCAGAACAACTTACATTTTAAGAAGGTACCTGGTTGATACCTAGGACGCTGGCAGCAAACCGTATCAACCATTAGCACCAGTCACTGGTATTTGTAATGTATTTTTGAATGCTCAGTTGGCTGAGTTTCATGTTTAATGAATAAAGTATATAATAAGTATTTATAAAAGTATAATACAGTCAGCATGGATTCATTGCTGCCTATAATTTATAGCTGCATAGTTCTCCATACACCCATGATCAAACTACACATCTGTCTCATTTGAAGTGTGTAAAAACAAAGTTTCTTTGTTATTCAATACTTAAGAGATTTAACTGTGTGTGACATAGTACAATGGATGGGCTTGAAGAATGATAGGTAGACTTGGACAAGGTTTGGTGTCTTTCATTCCCAGTTCCCGAAGTATAAAATGGGAATAATAATGACCATGGATAAATCCGATAAGGGCAGTATAGCATTCCGAATGCTCAATGTGCTATATAAATGAATAATAATGATAAGGCCTAGCATTTAAGCAGCTCCAGTTAATTTCAAATGAGCTACTCTAATGCTTCTGATTTAATTACATGGTTAAGTGCTTTGTTGGAATATGCTACACTGCTCTGCACTTTGCTGCCCGGCTCAAGAAAACAGCCATGAATGCTTTTAATTTTCAGTCCTTTTGGATCTGGCTTAGAAAAATCCATTGCATAAATGATAAGGTTCTTGTCAAGCCACTGAGACCTTAAGAGCATCCTCAAGGCTGTACAGTATTTAAGGGGGAAAAAAAGGTTGCACAAATCACTTTCACACTTGAATTTTGACTTTCCTCCCCCTTCCTTTCCTTTTTAATGATGTGATATTTTTCTCCTTGAGGCCCATCAGACGTAACTTTCATTTAATTTGGTCCTTTATTCCTACATGTGGCCTGGGCTGTTTAGCTCTTTGGTTCTCCCGTAAGAATATTCATTCTCTCACAGGTACAGGAGGCTAATAGTTCAATCACTAGGGGGAAAAAAAGATGAAAGGGCAGGAAATGGCTGTCATGGCCCCAAAGGAAATATTTGGAAGAAAAGGAGCACACCGCAAATAAAGTGCTAATTAATGTCCAATTTCAGCACTGATATACGGACCACAGCAGTAGGCAAAACCAAGCCTTCTGTTCCAGTTACTGTTCAAGTGCTTTTATTCTCCTTTCCATGCAAGAATACTCATGAGGTTTTCTGCATCTTCCAATGTGCTCTTGAATGTGAATTCTTTGCTCTGTATTCTTGTACTATTCTTTGGTGAGTCTAATCAACCCCCCCACTTCCCAAAAGAAAACACAAGCAAAACTTTAGTTGAATGTTTATGAATTTGCTTACAGAATCCAAGCCCGCCCCTCCCACCTCGCTCCTAACGTTTATATCGACCGTTAGCCATAGAAGGGAAATGGCTATAAGGAATGAAGGGAGGAGACAGAACTGTTCTCCAATTCGTGCTAGAATCCTAACAAGATTTTACAACGGCATAATTTCAATTTACAACCTGAATCCAGAAACTCGGGTGACTGCCGGATGGGGGTGGGTGGGGAAGGGGACACACACACACACACACTGCACAGCATTAAAGTTCTAATTCACTGGCTTTGTCCTAGAAAGGGCATTGAGAGTAAATCTATTGAGGAACACAATAGCCAGAGCAACCCTGTTTTTATGTACCATAGTAATTGGTACATGTAACTGACTAAATGTGTTGTTCAGAAAAGAAAATGAAAGTTGAAATTCACAATGGAAAGTCATGATGATCAATTATTTCTGGTGCTTAGTATCTGGGAATCACATCTTAAGGTAAAATGTTATTTGCTGATGACTGAATGCCAGAAATAATAATCTGACATTAAGCTTTTGTGATTTATTTTTTGACCAAATGAAAGCCGGAAAAAGGTGCAGTTGAGAGTGTGCTTGTTACTCAAATGCAAAGTTCTTGGAATATAAATGACTGAAATATTACCCATTCTTATTCAGAAATCACAAGGAGAGAAAAACGGTTATCAAAGATACAAAAGCAACCATATTGAAATAATATTAAATACCAAGATGCCATCAACATATGGCAGAAGACTTTGATGAAAATGGAAACATCTAATACATGATTGTTTGATGGTAGGAATAAAGTTGGCAAAAATACCTGTGCTTAAGGATACATTTGTAAAAGCCCATGTTTTGACACATATTGATTGAAATGGGGTGGAGAAAAGAAAAAAAAAGAAATCTCTATTTTATCTAGTATAGCAATAAGAAGAACTAGAAGTAGGAGAAAGAGGAGGAGGAGGAAGAGCAATAGCAATAGTTAGACTTATATACCGCTTCATAGGGCTTTCAGCCCTCTCTAAGCAGTTTACAGAGTCAGCATATCGCCCCCAACAACAATCCGGGTCCTCATTTTACCCACCTCGGAAGGATGGAAGGCTGAGTCAACCTTGAGCCTAGTGGGATTTGAACAGCCGAACTGCTGAACTGCAGTCAGCTGAAGTAGCCTGCAGTGCTGCATTTAACCACTGCGCCACCTCGGCTCAATTTTCTTCAATAGCCTGAATTTTAGGATAGAAACCTTCATAAAGCAGTTACATTTTACGAATTCAAAATACACAATTACAATATGTTAAAAATAAATGCATAGAAAATTTCAAATCCAGGCAAGCCAGTAAAATACATTGAATGAAAATCACATAAGAGGTAACCCTGCACCAATAAGACCAAATCACTCTTTAAAATTCTCTCACAGATCAACCAATCTTTAAGAAAATAAGAATTCTCTACAGATTTTTTTCTCTCCTTGCTCCCAACACATTTAACAATTCTCCTGAGTGAAGTGGAAAGTAAGGTCTTCTTTGTTGGCCTCACAGTTCAGCGAGGTAAGACAGGTCAATTTTCAGATTTCTGATCCTAAACCATGCTAGTGTTAGCTCTATAAACTGGGCCATTGAGGAATAAGGTTTGTAGGATGCTGACAGAGAAAAGGAGTCATGGTTGATGTATTAGTTGCGAGTGTTCCATTACTGGAGGCTTTTAAAAAGAGACTAGATAACCATTTGCTCTCTCCTACACATTAGCAATGAAAATCAGAACACCAAATACAAGTTGGACGGAAACGACCTCATAGATGACCCTTACTCAGTCAAGGACCTAGGAGTATTCATCTCAAACAATCTAAGCCCCAGAGCTTACTGTAACAGCATTGCCACAAAGACATTAAGAGTTGTTAACCTAATTTTGTGAAGCTTCTTCTCCGGTAACATTGTATTGCTAATTAGGACATACAAAACCTTTCCAAAGCAATTCTTGAATATAGCTCGTCTGCCTGGAATCCACACTATATATTGGACATTAATACGATCAAACGCGTCTAGAGGTATTTCACGAGAAGGATATTCCACTCCTCTGCTCACAATAGAATTCCTTATGACACCAGTCTTGAAATGTTGGTCTGGGACAATCTGGAACTGCGCCACCTATGGTCGGACCTAAGCATAGTATACAAAATTGTCTACTACAACGTCCTACCTGAGAACAACTACTTCAGCTTCAACCACAATAATACATGGGCAAATGATCGATACAAACTCAAGATAAACCACTCAAAACTCAATTGCAGAAAATACAACTTCAGCAACAGATTAGTCAACGTCTGGAATGCTCTACCTGACTCTGTTGTTACATCCTCAAACCCTTAAAGCTTCAACCTCAAACTGTCTACCGTGTACCTTACCCCATTCCTTAGAGGTCCATAAAGGGGGCATGCATGAGTGCACCAGCATGGTTACCGTCCCTGTCCTACTGTTCCCATTTACCTGTATTCATTTCCTTTGTTCATGTCCATGTTCATACTTAATACCTGCTATTTTGTACATGTTTGACAAACTAATAAAATAAGTAAAATAAATAAATAAATGAAAAGGTATAGGGTCTCCTCCTTGGTATGGTGTTCTGACCCCCCCTTCTTCGCGTTCACAAACGGCAGTCAGACAGAACTTCAAAGGAAATATATTTATCAGTCCTGGCTCAAGCTGGCTGCGAGCCCAAAATTAAATGTAGATAAAGTCTCTGGCAAAAAGTTATAATGCAAAAACACAAAGCTCTTACAGCAAACCAGGTTTACAGAAAGCAAATCACTTATCCAAGTGCCTCTTTGAATTAGGTTTACAGAAAGCAAATCACTTATCCAAGTGCCTCTTTGAATCTCAAAACGATGAACCACACACGACGAACGACGAACCATGAATGTTGACTTCTGCAACTAAGGCGTGGCACCATCCGTCTTTTATCTGCAGAAGACGACCCTAACGAGCAACAGCTGCTCATTGTTCCTACATCCCAACGCAACTCACAGGAAGTTGCTGCTGAGTCACAACAGTATGGTATAGGGGGTTGGACTACAAAACCTCCAAGGTCCCTTTCAACTCTGTAATTCTGTAAATGTTACACTGTTAACTGTTTCAATTCTGCCACTTCTGCTGCATTTCCCATTAATTAATATACAAAGTGATAACAATCTCCTCCTGCAATCTGCAAACCACAGGCTAGAACTTTTCAAGATTCACTTTTCAGCTTATCATAAAAGATTTATACTTTAGGACAAGTCAAGTGACAAATGCATTCAAAATGGTCAGCTGCAATACTTCATAATTATCCAAAGTATGTCTTTCCAAAATAACTTTTCTCCACTTATTAATAATACAAGCATGACTTAAATGTTATTTTGAATAATAACGAAATATTTTTATTGGCACTGTACCAATTTAGCTTAATATTTTTTCTACTCTTTACAGATTATATTATAATTTCTACATATCCTATGAGCAGACAGAAGACTTATTATTAAAAAAAAATATTTTGAGTCCCTTCAGGTCCTGTAAATGATGAGATTTGTTTAACATACAAACTTTATCTGATACTTTTACAAATAGAGCTGTTGACCAAATCTTACTATGTCATTGTGCAATTGATAAATTACTCAAGTACTTCCATTGCAAAGTGATCAATAATTTAGCTGTTAAAAGTAAAAATATAATAAGTTTCTTGCTATTGAAACCCATATTTTCTCTATCAAATATGTATGTCTAATTTTGGTAAAAAAATAATTCCTTGTTTGTTCAAAACCGTTCCCCCCCAAATCTAATACATTTCACATGCCCAACAAAGATGAGAAAAAGTTATCTTCTGCTTACAATTCCTCAAACATTTTGCAAGAAATTATGGGATATTTGTGCAGTTAGTAAAGGGTTAAATGCCAGCAATGCAAAATATTTCTAATGAATTGCTGCCTAGCAATTGGTAGAAATTTCCAATTCAAATTGCCACAATAATTGCTGTTTATTATACTTCTTTCCTGTAATAACACACATTTTGGTTATCACATCTTTAGGTTGAGATGGGTAATTTAATATTAATTTTTCAAAGTGTGCCAGTGAGAGATTTATAGATTGCTTTATCTTTGTAGTACACAGAAATAAGTTTATTTAGCTCCATAAAGGCCCCGGTATCCTAATTGATGTTTTGTTCCTTCTTTAGGGAAAAAAGAAATCTTATAAAAATCCATCCTCATTTGCAACCATTAATCCTCTATTAATTTTCTATGGTATTAATCATTGCTGCTTTTGACTTCCTTCCTTCCTTCCTTCCTTCCTTCCTTCCTTCCTTCCTTCCTTCCTTCCTTCCTTCCTTCCTTCCTTCCTTCCTTCCTTTTGCAGTAACAAATGGGCTTTTTGACACCATAGCTCTGGCTCTGGGCACACCTTGACACCAGAGGAACCAAGAAGATAGTGAAGATCAGCTGGGGCGGCAAAGATTTAGAATGCAGAGGAAGGAGGTTGACAGTAGCTGGGACTGGGCTGAAAAGGCTGTGACTTCCTTGGACATGGCAAGCAGCTCCAGAGTTTTCTGGGGCTGCTTGGTATGTTGCAAAGAATAGGGTGGCCTGCTGAAAGGGAAGAAATGTGCAGGGGAGGGAGAGATAGGCGGTGGGAGAATTGGAGACTGTCCCTTATTTTACTAAAGCTCAGGGCTGGGAAAGACCAAGCCCAGAATGGCTCAGATTGCAGTTGGCTAGTTAGTTAAATATCTGTGATTTTCAGTTAAAGACAGCAACATGCAGCACCAAGATTGCCATCACTAAGCAATGTGGTTATCTTTCTTATGATGACATTGCTTTGTGAAGGAATTCCAACCCCTCGGCTTAAGAGCCGAGGTGGCACAGTGGTTAAATGCAGCACTGCAGGCTACTGCTAGATCAGCAGTTCAGCGGTTCAAATCTCACCGGCTCAGGGTTGACTCAGCCTTCCATCCTTCCGAGGTGGGTAAAATGAGGACCCGGATTGTTGGGGGCAATATGCTGACTCTCTGTAAACCGCTTAGAGAGGGCTGAAAGCCCTATGAAGCGGTATATAAGTCTACTGCTAAGTCTACTACTGCTAAAAGGAATTCCAACCCCATTTGTGGTTGTAAGTTGAGGACTTCCAGTATGTACATATGCAGTATACCTATATATGGACTTTATTCTAATGTATGGACTTCGTCTGCTGATGGCGCACTGATTAGAATGCACTATTGCAGGCTAACTCGCTGCCAGGAGTTCGATTCTGACTGGCTCAAGGTTGACTCAGCCTTCCATCCTTTCAAAGTGGGTAAAATGAAGACCCCAATTGTTGGGGACAATATGCTGACTCTGTAAACCACTTAGAGAGGGCTGTAAAGCACTCTGAAGCAGTATATAAATCTAAGTGCCATTCAGTGGTGGGTTGCAGATAGTAAGTCCTGGTACGGGCGTACTGGTATCTGCCCGGGGCACCGTTCCAGTACGGTGCTCCGGAGGGCCCACCCGCCCGCCCGTGTTCCTTACCTGTATTTGAGCTCTTCGGCGCTTTCATGCATGGAACGCATGGAGCCTGCACCATGCACTGCCGAGCAGCTGGATCACGTAGGCATCGTAAGAAGTAAGCACGCATGTGCATACTTACACATTCATGTGATGCACGCCATACTGGTTGCAACGGGATCTGGAACCCACTACTGGTGCCATTGCTATTAAATTGTGAACCATATTGTATATTCAAGGAGGCATTTATTGCACCATTTTTGTATCATTCATGTTGATATATCCTACAACATACTGCAGATTAGAAAACCTGAATAAAGGTCTCACTCATGCATGAATTTGATGTATTGCATTCCATCACTGGTTATTCTATAGGACTCTTCAGTGTTTTGAATTCAGTTTAAAAAAAAGGTTATTTGGAATGTGTAGCCCGGCTTGACAACTTATCAAACCAGCCTTCTGATTTCAAGGATCAGGTAGTAGCAGCAGATGTTGAAACAGATGCAGAAAAGGATATGGCTACTTTAATGAATCAGTGACAGGTGCTACATTTGTGGTTCTGGGAGCTCTGAGGCAATGTGTTGTTCTTGGTTGCACAAAAAATGTAGCATTGACTAGTGGTAGGTATATATCACATTGTCTACTTTTTAAATGCAAGCTCTGAATGCAATCAATTCATAATAAGAATTATTTGAGAATGCATCTCCGTGCAATATTTCACAATATTATATAGATTTGTCTGCTTCACTTATTCAGTCTTATTCTTGTATTACATAATTGTTCTGTTCTTTAATGGAGGCACAATTATGACAGCAAAACTATCTTTTTTAAAAATAATTTTTATTGAATAAACATTAAAAACATTGGACATAGAGCGACCTTTCTGGCTTTGTCATTTCCATACATATTTTAACATAACAACAAATACAGTTTCTACTGTTCGTACATGGCTACATTAATCTTATTAACACATCCTTCTTATCTTAACTATCTTAAAGCCAGTTGTGTGTCTATCTGTGTTCAGACATTTGCTTTTCGGTTGCATGAAATTATCAGGTTTTGTGTTAAAATGCAAATTATGTTCCTTACCATTGAGGTCATCATTTTAACCACTGTCTATCCACTGCAAGATGAAGGCTTTTTCTGCATGTTTCCAACTGTATGGTCCTGAGCTTTCTTTTACCATACTTGCTGATGTCATCAATCCATCTTGTTTTAGGTCTGTTTTGTGGATGCTTATATTCAAATGGGATCCATTCTATGGCTGCCTTGGTCCACCTGCTTCTTGTTATGTGACCAGCCCATTTCCATTTCATTCCATTGAGATATTCTAGCATTCTTGGAGAAACTAGATTTTCTGTCTCAATTTCCATTTGTAAAGTGAAAATGTCTATCTCCCCTTATCAAAAAGACATATAAATGGAGACTTCAACAGACACCTTTGTTTTATTACATACTCCCCAGGTAACATTTAATATTATCCAAAACAACTCATTATAACTTGGGAAGTTCCTCGAGTTAAATTAGATCAGGAGAACAACTTAAATCTTTCTTCTGCTCTGCTTCTGAGTCACACCTTTGATTTACAACTTTGTTTTCCTTCACAGTAAGATGGGAAAAGATCCATGACACTGGAACAATCATATTAGTCAGAATGTTGATATGATGCATAGTATGCAAGCCATCCCAGGGGTGAGCAGGGAACATAGATCTCCAGGTCTTTCCATGTCATCATCCTTCTAATGGATCAACAATGGAAAAAAAAAGATGTGAAAAGCCAGATTGGGACTTGGGAGAAATAAACAGCTTAATGTAGGGCAATTATTGATCAGGTCATGTTATGCCAACTTTGACATCAAGCAAAACACAGCAGGCATCAAATGGTTGGAATTAGATTGGGAAAAATGAAGCAATGTTCAGAGTTAGGGGTTGGAAGAATGATTATTATTTACAAAGTCTTAGCTCTTCACTTGTTCTAGTGCCAATGTTTATGGTTCAAGACTGTTTTAGAGAGAGCATAATTTCAGTAGAAATGTATTATAAACTAAAAGAATGTATCAAATTCTAATTTTGGAAATAAATCAAACACTGGCCAATGGATATGTAAATAGCATGTTGTGTCTGCTGTTTCCTTTCGCACCCACCATCTGCTGTGTGCACCTGTTGTTTTCAATACAGTGCAGCAGGAAACTTGGGCAAGGGAATGTTTTGAGGTGTTCTTTTTTTGTGTTGATATGGGTAGCAGCATTTGTATTTTTTTTCTGACTGTTGTCCTGTCAAGGTAAGACCAAGAACTATAGCTCTCATAATTCTTTCCTTTTTTAGTAAAATAAAAACAATTAAACCTAAGTTGGTTCAGCAGTAAGGGCATGATGACTCAGCAGTTAATGATGCTAAGCTTCTCAGCTGGAGAGCTGACAACCTTGGTTCAAGACCCAAACTGCGCAATCAGATGAGCTCCCATTACTTGCTCCAGCTCCTGACCATCTAACAGTTTGAAACCTTGCAAATGCGAATAGATTAATAGGTACCAATTCGGTGGGAGGGTAACAGCATTCTGTATGCCTTTGGCTTATGGCCATGCAAGTCACATGACCACAGCAATTGTCTGTGAACAATTGGCTGGTTCCCTCAGCCAAGAAATAGAGATAATCACAGTGCCCTAGAGTCAGATATGACTGACAGGACAATCTTTACCTTTTTACTCAACAGCATGTTATCTTACCACCTCCTTTAAGGCGTTATTGATGGTATAAAGTCATGTGATCAAGGAGAGACTCATGGCTAAAAATGTAGAAGAGAGCTGAGTAGATGGTACATTGGAAGGCTAGGTCATTTGTCTGAATTCCTATTCATTTGGGGAGGATAATATTCCCAACTTGCTCATCACAGAGTAATACAACCTACTTGGAACAATCTAAAACAATGATCCAATGGCAGCAGTCCTGAACTAGAGAGGTTTCTGGTTGACATAGTGGCAAAGGTGATTTAATTTAGGATTAACCAATTTTATCAAGGGTATGAAGAGAGAGACGAGTTTAAAGAGAGGATTTAAACATTACATTCAGAAATTGTTTTTGCTGTTTGAAGCTGAACAGTTAGTTCTGTAATAGTACATCTGGGACTATCTCTACTTTCATATGGAAGGAAACAGTGGCCTCAGGATGTTTTGGATATCATTATGAATAGGTAGCACATTTTTAGCTTCTCAGTGTATTACTGCATCATTTTAGGGGAATTTGTTTGCGGGATTTTTTGATCTCAATTGCCAACATAATTTGGCTAGCTTTGTGTGCTCTTGTTTGACTTAAGGTAGTTAACAAAAATTTTAGGATTGACCCTAATTAAATGAATCCTATCAACCTGATTTTATGTAGATGGCACAATTTTCTGTTGTTATTACCATTCATATACTATCAAAACAACCTCTAACAATATTAAATCCAATTTAGGTATATATGCTGAACTCTTCTGAAAACCAGATAAAAGCTTTTTGCCTTTTCAGTCTCAAAGGTAGGATAGAACCCCTTTCCATCTACATTTTAAAAAATTCCAATTTTTTAAAGGAGCGGCTTTTCAAGGAGAACTACAAAGGGTCAATGAAATTCATTTTCTAGAGTTAAGCATATTGATAAAACAAAAGCCAAACACAAGCTAAAGGTGAAGGTTTTTTTGTACTGTGCTATTGGAAGTGCCTTTTATTATTATGAAGGCTGCTATTTTGACAGGAATTCCCATAAGTAGGATAAACAGGGCCATTCTAAGCTAAGTGAATGATAAAAGATCCAGTTTTGTAGTATATGTTCTTGTATCATGCAGTGCACTGGCAAGCCCTAGAGATAAAGCATATCACTATCACTAAAGAGCCACAGTAGAAGTATACACATTTTCTTTGAAAATAGATTAAATGCCATGCCTATGCTTGGAAAAAAAATCCCTAATCTTTAGCAAAAACATTATGTTTTCTTATGATAAAGATTTGCTGAATATAAAAATGTATGACACAAAACATCCCTGCAACTCTGTCAAGCATTGCTTACGTGATAATTTGTATGTGCAGGGAAATGTTGATTTGATGGGAAAGTAACAGAAATGTACATTTTCATAATTGGCTACTAAAGCCATGATAACCTATCTGATGGTTTGTATATTTCAGCTACTTTCTTTTTCTTCCTCATTTTTCTTTCTGGATTTTTTAAAAATCCAAGCTCCTTTCATCTTGTCCTCCATGATCATATCTTGATGACTTCCAGATGCAGAATGTTGACTAAATTTTGTACCTGGAAGATAGAAGCAGAGTAGGCCAGAAGGAATTGTGGGTTACAATGATCCAGTGGTGGGTTTCAAAATTTTTTCGAACCTACTCTGTGGGTGTGGCCTCCTTTGTGGGAGTGGCTTGCCGGTCATGTGTTTTCTTTCTTTCTCTCTCTCTCTCTCTCTCTCTTTCCTTCCTTTTGTCTCTCTGTCCCTTTTTCCTTTTTTTCTTTCATCTCTCTCTAACTTTTTCTTTCTTTTTTATTTTTTATTTATTTTTTTCTTCCTTTCTTTCTCTTTCTCTTTCTCTCTCTGTGTTAGTGTGTGTGTGTGTGTGTGTGTGTGTGTATGTGTCAGTGGTGGGTTTCAAAAAATTTTGGAACCTCTTCTGTAGGTGTGGCCTGCTTTCCAGGTCCACTGGTGGAACCTCTTCTAACCGCTTCGGTAGATTTGATGAACCGGTTCTACCGAACTGGTGCAAACTGGTAGGAACCCACCTCTGCAATGATCCCATTTTTAAAAAAAGGAGGGGTTGTTTTGTTGATGGAGAAGGCTACTCCATGTATGGTGTCAGTATAGTTACTACTTGAAAATTTTATAAAGGGATCTTTTATCTGAAAAGTATTTGGAACTGGGTTTGTGGAGAGAAGATTAAAATCTTCCCTGATAAGCATAGTTTGCTGGTATTTATTGAGAGCTTTTGGCACAGGAGGAGGAGAAATGTGTTAGTCTATAATTCTCAAACTTTTCTTCACCACAGACTCCCCTTTAAAGACCTTTTGTTGCCATGGACTATGGCCACAGACCCCCAAGACTTAATTCAGGATTTAAATCATAACATTTCTACAAGCCTTCATGGACCCTCTATGATGACATAGCAGCCACCAGGACCACGGACCACAGGCTGAGAACCACTGTGTTAATCTATAATGGTAAGCATCTGAAAGAATCTGACAGCACCTTTTCTGACTTAACAAATTTTTATTAAAAGGTTTTTACTAAAACTTTGTGAACTGCAGCTCACTTCATCACATGCAACAGCTTTTGATGTCGGTCATGTTTGGGAAAGGGGATAATAATAATACTCCAATATGTCCTTCTTCAGTGGTACCTGGATGGTATATAATTCCCATCCTTTATTTGGTGCCATAAGATGTTTGGAGGCTATAACTTCAAGAATTCCCAGGTAGGATTAAGTTTGCTTGGGAATTTAGAATGCTACTTCCACAAAATTGGAGCAAACATCATATTGAGAAAGATTGGCATACTCCACTTCTTTGGGTGCTACCATAGGTTTGTTTGCCTAACCTGCCAGGACTCAGGAAAACAAGGAGGAATAATATTGTAGTATTTATCTGGAGACCGTGTGAGCCGTTGTTGGGCTAGGGAAATTGTGTTATGTTTATCTTCATGGATTTAGTCAGCTGGGAAACTCATAAGAGTCTACGCTGAATAAGCAAACATTTGCCTTCTTTTTCACTCTTGAAGTTATTTTGTATTGCATGGCTGGAGATATAAATCTTTCCGTAGTTGCAAGCAAACAGCGTTGGCTATGTGGCACCAGCTAAGTTTCACATGATATCATCAGCATGCCTCTGATATTAAATACCCTAGAAAAAAACCACACTGCAACTTCAAATAAGAAACTGTCTTATTGTAGGTCAATGACAAATAATATATATATTTTAAAAAAATTATATCATCTATAAACTGGCCTAAGAATAAACATCAGCTGTAAAATGATAGTTTAGCTATTACTTAGCTAATTGGTAGAGATATAGTAACCATTCATTGCTGTGCAAATTCAGAACTGGAATTCCAGAATAGTGGTTTAATTTTTGAACATATGTGGCATAGTTGATAGAGAAGAAGGTAGTTTTGCGAGAGCACTAATTCTGCAAGATTCTCTTTAGGTGGTCTTGTCGACTGTCACCATTCTTTTCCTGATTTTTGATTCCTGCAATATAAAGTAGATTAATGTAGATTAGTACAACTATGGATGTTGGCTGCAAGGCTTAAGGTATTTAAGAGGTATGTTACAGTTTGGCTATAAGAATTAAGAAATCCAATTAAAAACATTACCATTTTAACTTATTCCATTCAGACTAGGTGCAGATGACATCTGATGGTTTCCACATAGTCTGTTAGAATTGTGTTTTGTGAAACCTTTAGAAAAATATGCTTGGCAGACTGGATACCTGGTGACAGTGCCATCACATCAACTGTAGGATTGTGACATCCACAATTCTTGCCTCTGTATTTCCAAATGTGTACATACACAGACATGCACATGCATGTGCACACATATACCAGGGACATGCAGTCACTAGAGGCAAGGGAGGCGGAGCCTCACCAGTCTCCTCAGGAAAAAGAAAGAAATTTAAATATATTTTTTTAAATAATTAAAGCGAAGATAGTTGCTACCAGATTCCAGCTCACAGTGGCTTGGTGTCTGCTTAGTGTTAACCAAAGCAGGAGGCAAGAGAACTCGGGGCCTCTTTTCCATAAGGAATTTTTCACCTTCTAAAAGTTAATAAAGAGTTAAAAGGCAAAGAAGTTCAGATGGAAAAGAGGCACTAATTCTCCCGCCTCCTGATTTGGAAGCAGCCAATCGTGTCTTCTTGAGCACGCTTACGTTGGGCGGGGCGTGCTTCAGAGGAGAGAGGAGTGGGCGAGAAGGAGGAGGCTGCCTCTTTGCTGCAGACCTGGGCGCTTGGCGGCTCCCGCGATGCAAAGTGCCCCACCATCCCCGATGCTGCCGCCCACTGCCCCGGCCTGCTTCTCCAGGCTCTGCCTCTGGAAGTCCCGGATCGCCTCTGGGGGAAGGCTGGGTGAGAAGCGGAGCAAAGCTTCTCTGCGGCCTCCCGGCGCTGCCCAGAGGCTCTTGCAGGAGCACGTGTCAGCGGCCGGCGGCCTGGAGCGGCCCCGGCTGTGAGACAAGGAAGCACTTAAAGCAGCCACTGCCGCCGCCACCACCGCCCCTCCTTCGCCCGGCGGGGTGGTGGTGGCGGCAGCGGCAGCGGCTACTTTAAGTGCTCCCTTGTCTCACAGCCGGGGCCGCTTGGAGAAGCAGCGGACACAGGCCGGGACAGCGGGGGGGCAGCGGGGCACTTTGCATCGCAGGAGCTACCAAGTGCCTTTGCTGCAGACCCGGGTGCTTGGTTGCTCCCGCGATACAAATCCCCCCCCGCCGAGGCCGACCGCTGCCCTGCTGAGCCTCACCAGGTATCAACCTCATCGCACGTCACTGACATATACACACATTTGAAATTATCAGTTCAATTATTGCTTGTTAAGTATGATGAGGTTGCTTTATGCTAAACATCTATACTAGGTCAAGGGTGTTAGGTAAGCTCCCCGTTGAGAGAGCGAGTATGTTCAGCAAAGCGTTGTGAGAGTTGTGTTGGAGAACACACAAACCAGCATACAGAAACACTGCAGTTTAAATAGGCTTTTACTTTCGTGGAAATAGAGGTATCAGAGTCCATCAAACAGTTCAAGTCATACACAGTTAAGACAGTCAGTCATCAATGTCTTTCAGTTAAGGGATAATCAAAATAACATAGTCCAGTATCATATAATCAGTTCAGTACTCAAAGTTTGCTAACAGTTGCAAAACTTACAATAGCTCACGGCACTTTCTAACAGCCAGCTTCCAAAACACTCAGACCAGATCAGCCCAGCATCTAACAAACAGAAAGCTAACAGTCATTCTGGCTCCCTCTTATGGCCGATAGAGGAAAACAGCAACCAATCACATTTTACAGTATGATTTAAAGAAACAGGTACAGCATTGCTATATGATTTATATATTGCCAACCCAACCATTAGATTATATTCCTAACAAAGGGCTTTAAATAACTAGATACATTGAACCTACCATTGCTTGAAAATATCACATTTATGATTTATAAAGACCACCAACAGCTTTATGTCTTTAAGTCAAAGAAGTAAGTCTTCTCCTATATGGCTCCTAAAAGGACACATCTGGATTAGTGCAAATGTATGAGTTCCATGTTTGTTTGTTTATTTAGCTGACAACCTCATATACAGTATATAACTCTGGATGAGTTACAAATAATGCAAATATAACAATTTTAAAACTAAGGGAAAACAATATGAAGGTATGTAAACAAACATTACAAAATGCATAAAACTCACAGCCCATAATTTCATTCATCAAAACATGTTGTATAGTATTTCACTCCTAGTAACAAACACTTTCCTTGGCAAGACTTTGGTTGTATCTCAAATGAGATCCTTTCAACTAAGTTAAAATCAAATGTTTGAGAGTGAGTCCCTGGCTGACAAATTCATCTTCCCTTGGAACAAATGAATCACTGCTGATTTGGCCCACTGGAGACTCTTCACTTAGCCAAGACCAAGGTTAAAAATCAGATGGTAGATAGATAGGTGATAGATAGCAAGATAGATAGCTAGCTAGCTAGCTAGCTAGCTAGCTAGATAGATAGATAGATAGATAGCTAGATAGCTAGCTAGCTAGCTAGCTAGCTAGATAGCTAGATAGCTAGATAGCTAGATAGATAGATGGTAGAGTTATCACTAGTTATAATCCTCTCATCATTATAGTCATCACCATACCATCCTTAAATATATTTGCAGTACCCTAAAGCTCTTTCCCCAAAGGATATTTACTTTAATAAGTTTAATGCCTGCCCTCAGAGGTGATGAAGGAA
Organism: Thamnophis elegans; assembly: GCF_009769535.1. Classification (NCBI taxonomy): domain Eukaryota; kingdom Metazoa; phylum Chordata; class Lepidosauria; order Squamata; family Natricidae; genus Thamnophis; species Thamnophis elegans. The sequence goes on from NC_045548.1 coordinate 15,343,277, forward strand.
CAACTGTAGCAGACCACCAGACTGAGGCCAAGGGTCAAGCACATCATAAGTCATGGGTCCCTGGGTGTCTGCAGGAGATCTAAGTCCAGTCTACCTTGAAGGACTTCTGAATTCCCATGCATCCCTTGATCATTAGTATCTGAGATTTTTGTAGAGAGCTTAAGCTTGCAATAAATCTTTATACTCATTTGAACTCTCTGAATCTCCTGGCTTCAGACCCGGTTACAGCACAGAAACCGCTTTGGTCGCATTGACCGATGATCTCTGGAGGGCCAGAGATGGAGGACATTCCTCCATCCTGGTTCTCCTCGACCTCTCAGCGGCTTTCGATACCATCGACCATGGTATCCTTCTGCGACGACTGCGGGAGGTGGGAGTGGGAGGCGCCGTGTTGCGGTGGTTCTCCTCCTACCTCTCGGACAGGTCGCAGTCGGTGTTAGTGGGGGGGCAGAGATCGTCCCCTAGGCCCCTAACTTATGGGGTGCCTCAGGGCTCGGTCTTATCCCCCCTACTATTTAACATCTACATGAAACCGCTGGGTGAGATCATTCGCAGGCACGGGATTAGATACCATCAATATGCGGACGATACTCAACTGTATCTGTCCGCCCCGTGCCAACTCAATGAAGCGGCAGACGTGATGAACCGTGGCCTCGAAGCTGTTATGGACTGGATGAGGATTAACAAGCTTGTGCTCAACCCAGAAAAGACCGAGTGGCTGTTGTGTTTCCCTCCCAGAGATTCGACCAATATTCCATCACTCAGGCTGGGGGGTCAAATTCTATACCTCTCAGAGAGGGTTCGCAACTTGGGAGTCCTCCTGGACTCACAGCTATCGTTTGACCACCATTTAATGGCTGTGACCAGGGGGGCATTCGCCCAGGTTCGCCTGGTGCACCAGTTGCGACCCTACCTGAATCGGGAGGCTCTCACAACAGTCACCCGGGCCCTTGTGACCTCTAGGCTGGAATACTGCAACGTGCTCTACATGGGGCTGCCCTTGAAGAGCATCCGGCGACTTCAGCTAGTACAGAATGCGGCCGCGCGAGTGATTGCGGGTGCACCTCGGTTCACCCGCATAACACCTATCCTCCGCGAGCTGCGCTGGCTACCTGTCGATCTCCGGATGCGCTTCAAGGTGCTATTAGTCACCTATAAAGCCCTACATGGCAGTGGATCTGGATACTTGAGAGACCGCCTTCTGCCAATTACATCCCTACGACCAATAAGATCACATAGATTAGGCCTCCTCCGTATACCATCGGCCAGCCAGTGTCGGCTGGCAACTACAAGGAGGAGGGCCTTCTCAGTAGTAGCCCCGACCCTTTGGAACGAGCTCCCCGTAGAGATTCGCACCCTCGCCACCGTCCAGGCCTTCCGCACAGCCCTGAAGAACTGGCTCGCCCGTCAGGCCTGGGGACAAGGATAGTTCCCCTCCCGAATGATGAATGTATGTTGTTTACTATTTTATTATATGTCTCATCTTAATGTCTGTATTCCCCTTCCCCGATTTTATGTGAGCCGCCCTGAGTCCCCCCAGGGAAAAGGGCGGCCTACAAATATTAATAAAATCTAAAATCTAAATCTAAATCTGATTTCCCCAGCACTTGACTGCAACATCCCTTATAAAAATGCATAAAAACCATTGGCACACACAGAGAGAGAGAGGTGGGGGGAGGGAGGCTGAGTCAATTACACAGGTTGTCCCTGCCAATGCTGCCTAGTGCTAATCTGTCCTTTAGCAGGAGATACTTGGGTTGACCCCAATAAGAAATTGAGCTTTTCCTTTGAAATAAATCCTATGATGTTTTCATGAAAGGTGCAACATTCTGTTCTCTAGAAATTTGAACTAGAAAAATTAACCCTGAGAATGATGTCTTTACACTCACTTATAAGACTTTCGTAGTCATCTTTTAAGAATATTTCTACATTGATTTCTACAGGTAATCCTCAGCTATGACCACAATTGAGCCCAAAATTTCTGTTGCTAAGCAAGACAGTTTATTTATTTATTTATTTATTTATTTATTTATTTATTTATTTATTTATTTATTTATTTATTTATTTGTCTTGTATGCCGCCCACTCCCGAAGGACTCCGGGCGGCTCACAATAGACAAGGGAAGGGGGATAAATAGACAAAGACAACACTTTAAAAAATGCAACATTCACAGTTTCCGTGGGGCTGGATGTTTCACAAGCCCCCCGGCCTGCTGGAGCAGCCAGGACTTGGTGGCTTTGCGGAAGGCCGGGAGGGTAGTAAGGGTCCGGATCTCCACGGGGAGGTCATTCCAGAGGGCTGGAGCTGCAACAGAGAAGGCTCTCCCCTGGGGAGTCGCCAGCCGACATTGGCTGGCAGATGGAATCCGGAGGAGACCTAACCTGTGAGATCTAATCGGTCTATGGGAGGTAATCGGCAGGAGATGGTCTCTCAGGTACCCAGGTCCGATGCCATGTAGGGCTTTATAGGTAACGACCAGCACCTTGAAGCGGGTCCGGAGACTAATGAGTAGCCAGTGCAGCTCGCAGAGGATAGGTGTGACGTGGGTGTACCTGGGTGCACCCACAATTGCTCGCGTGGCTGCATTCTGGACTAACTGAAGTCTTCAAACACTCTTCAAGGGCAGCCCCATGTTGTACAGTGAGTTTTATCAACCATTTTATGACCTTCCTTGCCACAGTTGTTAAGCAAACCAGCAACCGTGTTAAATTAGTAACACAGTTGTTAAATGAATTTGGCTTCCCCGGTGACTTTGCTAGTCAGAAGGTTACAGAAGGTGATCGTGTGACGCCGGGACCCTGCAAATATCATAACTATGAGTCACTGGCCAAGTGTCTGAATTTTGATCATGTGACCATAGGGATGCTGCAATGGGTGTAAGTGTGAAAAATGGTCAAGCATCACGATTACTAAGTGATTACTAGTTGTACCTGTACTAACCACTGTCCTTTCATGTTCTATCTCTTTGCCTATCAAAAGCAGAGATGATTGATTTTTATGCACTTTATCCGCTTTCTGTAAGTTCTTATTGCTTATTCTCTATGTTTACTGAATAAAAGAACAGGCTCATCCAGGAGCAGATCTTCAATTATGAGAGCTAAACAAGAGCTGCATTTTGATAGGGGGTGTTCTTTGTGTGAATGGCTTCAGAAGCTTTCCAAGTGTGAGAAGAATTTTATGAGCCATCGCACAGTCTGACCTTCCTGTAGATAAACTTTAGACAGACATTCCCTGGTAACCGGATCGGTTTGCTCCTTGTGGTCACTCATGTGCCAAAATGACTTTCAATGAGCAACTAAAGTGGGTTTCTTTTATGCTGACAGTGATTTTTATGCACACATGGATGCAAAATTCCCATTTCTTCCGTTTACAAAACCATGTATCGCCGCTCCAATTTCAGCAGAAAACCCCGGCATGTACAGGATGTAGCAGAGAAACAGTTTCAATGCAAGTGTAGTATTCTTGGTAATTTAAAGAGAGCACTTTGCTTTCATCATTTTAATAAGGAACTGAAAGGCAGTCACATCAATATACCACTGCTTACTTCTGCTTCCCCCGCTCCTCCTTAGGACAGTAAGATAAATTAAAATGGGGCTCATAGTAAGAAATTAAAGTCCAGTTTTGCAGTGAAGTAGGTACTTGATTACTCAAAACTGTAGTTGCTAAAATACCAACTACAAAAACGAGTGGGATTGTGATTTAATGTGATTTATTTTTGAATGATTAATCAAGTTACCATATTGCAGCTATAGTGATTTATTCCTGTTTACTCCCTACTGCCCATTATTGGCATTAATGTTCTTAGAGTAGTATGACTTGAGTGATCAAAGTGAGCAAAGAAAGTGGAATTTACATAGATGGTAATTGTCAATGATATTGTGGAATATTGGCACCATATTCATGTACCATAGACAATCAACAATTGCTGTTAACTAACAACGTTAAGAGTAAAAAGTATCTTATGCTGTAGTAGTACAGCTGTAGGCAAGAATTTCTCCATATGCTAAACAATGTTGCAAGGTCTTTCTTATCTTTAGCCGTAATTGAACATTGCTTCAGTTGTGCTTGCAACATAGCAGTTTGCTACACTCTCTTAGACCGCAAGAGAAGCATGAATTGGCCATTCAAATTTTACATATCACTTCTGACAAGTAGCAGCTAAGAAGGATGGATCGATCAGTTGTATTTAACCAATTCCAGAGTTTCAAACACTTTGGCAAATTTACAAAATTCTGAGTTTTTGAGAACGGTTTATTGGTGTATTTCTGTCTATCTACCTACCATATCCATATGAATTGCAACCAACAGTAAGATTGCATTGGATCAAGCAGTGCTGATTCTACATAGTTTTCATCCCTGACTTTATGTTCTTTGTAAATATTCCGAGTAGATGTTTATTTTTTTAATTTTCACTACTTAACACTGTGTAGTTAAGTAAGTGAGGGTAACTGAGCATAATTTTTCTGTAAACAAAAAATATGATTCCTGGCAGAATAGTTTAATATATTCTAATAGATATAAAGAGGCAAACAGTATACATTACTTAAAAAAAAATCCATTCAATTGGAAATGACTGCATAAATAAAACATAATCTAGCCCAACTGAAAAGAAAGTAAATCTCCTCATCCTAAAGGCTTATAAATTGGGAGGTAGACAGCAATCCTAAGTAAAGAATACCGACATTTTAAGTGAAACATTTGCTGGCAAAGTGACCATTGAAAATGGTTATTGAATATCTTGCCAGAGAGCAAATTGTGGACTGGAGGTCTTTCTTATATTTTGTAGCAAAGCCAACTTCCATTGATACCACCGTCTTGTCAGGCCCTTTCTGCAGCCATTTGTAAAAAGCCTTGTGATGTGAGATTGACGACTTAAATACTTCATCAATCAATGCTTTAGCCAATGTGTTATTCAGTGATTGGTGGAAAATTCAAGTAATCCATCTTATCCCATCAGTTTGTTCTCTCTCTCTCTTTTTTCCCAGGTATTTTCAATTTTTCCCCTCTCTATATTCTTTTGCACTATATTCTGTGGGAGCAGTTCAGCTAGAAGGAAGATTACATATGCTCTGAAAGGTTCCTGAATTAACTGAATTTCTAATTATTTGAGAGCTGGTTCTCCTCAGAGTAAAGCTCATTGGCACAATCACTCAAAAGTACAGAATGTAAAGGTACATTTAAACATTTTGTGAAAGGCTGTGAAATTTAATGTTATTAATGCAATTTGATTTCTCAAGTCTACTACCAAAGTTGAAAATGGTATAATATGCAGTTTCTTTTCTTCCTCCTAGTTAATCTCATATCAAAGTTGTCAGGACATCTGCAGAGAGAACTACTTTAGCATTAGCCACTGTAATCTGAGAGGGTGATAGCTATAGGGAATCTAAAAATAAATTAATAAATTCATGAATCATAAACCAAACAATTGCATCCCTCTGCCTATTGATAGAACCAATTCCATGAATAATTTCAGAAATGAAGTTGAAACAAGATGAGCCAAAATAATATTAGTTTGCTTGAAGGTTCCTTCCTTATTCTCTCTTCTTGGGCTCTAACACCATTTTTCTCACAGTTGAAAGCCAATATTTTACCCACATTCTTTTCTTGAGAAACCTTTATGTGTATTGGTCATTTGGTTCCATAAATTTACAAAATTACTGTTTTGTATACCATATAACTCCAGATACAATTCCATTCAGAATCTCAAACATAGAAAGAATCCAGAAAACATATACCCAAAATGTACAGTCATTTTGGAGCTGGACTTTCTTGGTGTACACAGTTTAGATGTATCTATGGTAATTAGGAACAAAGTACAAAACTGAGGTAAAGTAAAGGTAAAGGTTCCCCTCACACATTTATGCTAGTCATTTCTGACTCTAGGGAGTGGTGCTCATCTCTGTTTCAAAGCCAAAGAGCCAGCACTGTCCAAAGATGTCTCTGTGGTTATGTGGTGGACACATGGAACACTGTTACCTTCCCTCCAAAGTGGTCCCTATTTTTCTACTTCCATTTTTTACATGCTTTCGAACTGCTAGGTTAGCAGAAGCTGGGACAAGTAATGGGAACTCACTCCGTTAGGAGGCATTAGGGATTCAAACTGCCTACCTGTCTTATCGACAAGCTCAGCGTCTTAGCCACTGAGCCACTGTGTCCCTCAAAAGCTGAGGTTGGCCCAGTCTAAATCAGCCATATTAGAAGTTATATAACAAGATAGTTGCGTTGATAAGTAATAAAAGTAGACTGCAACTTTGTGCCATTTATATGGAATACAGCTGAACCGTATCAAGTAATAGTCAGAGGAGATACGTTGTAGAGTCTAGATCCAGTCTATAATTAATTCTGGTATGTTCAAAAAAAGACTATGTTTTTCTTTGTTTTGTTTTACTTTAAGTCAGCTTTCTGATTCCTGTTCTTGACTGTCTAAAAACATAGTAGACCTGTTTTCAGTTTCATCAAGTTGTGTGGACTTCAATTCCTACAATTTCCTAGCCAGCATCTCAAAATTGTGGAGATTGAGAAACACTGATATTGTTATAATATAATTTTAAATATGTTTACTATATTAAATTCATTAGAACTTAATGAGAAGATAAATAAGCAGTAATAGCATAAAGTTCAGATAGTTCTCTTTCGTTCTGCCTGACCATTTGTAAAGTGCCTAGTATTTAACATTACAGAAATGGTTTCTCTATATTGAAAGACAGTATTCAGTTAAAAATTAGATAGACTATAGAATAACAGAGTTGGAGGTCTTCTAGTCCAACTCCCTGCCTAGGCAGGAAACCCGACACCACATCAGACAAATAATTATCCAACCTTTTCTTAAAAGCACCCAGTGTTGCAGCATTCACAACTTCTGGAGGCAAGTCGTTCCACTGATTAATTGTTCTAACTGTCAGGAAATTCCTCCTCAGTTCTAAATTCCTTCTCTCCTTGATTAGTTTCTACCCATTGCTTCTTGTTCTATTCTCAAGTGCTTTGGAGAATAGTTTGATTCCCTCTTCTTTGTGGCAACCCCTGAGATATTGGAACACTGCTATCATGTCTCTTCTGGTCCTTCTTTTCACCAAGCTGGACATAGCCAGTTCCTGCAACCGTTCTTCATATGTTTTAGCCTCCAGTCCCCTAACCATCTTTGTTGCTCTTCTCTGCACTCTTTCTAGAGTCTCCACATCCTTTTTACATCATGGTGACCAAAACTGAATGCAGTATTCCAAGTGTGGCCTTACCAAGGCATTATAAAGTGGTATTAAAACTTCATGTGATCTCGAATTAATAAAGCCTACGGAGCAAAACAGAAAAAATTCCTAGAGTGTTTAGAAATATTTTTATATATTTGGTTATTGCTTATAGTAGATACCTATGATGTTATTAAAAGTTGCTTGTTGAAATGTCCTTTTCAGAAATGGAATTGAGTACTGCAGATGGAAAAAAAAGTGATCCTAAGGAAAATTGCAAAAAACTGAGTTAATTATACACTTAGAACCCCCCCCCCAACCTCCATTCCTCTGCCTTTTAATCTAGTTGGTGGATTGAACACTTATATGCATATTACAACTATGAATCAAGGTAGATGTGTAGTATTTTTGCTCTGTCCTTCCCCCCTCCAGAAAAAAACACCAACAAAAACAAGATGTCAGCCACAATCAGTCACTATGGATCCCACTCTTTTTTATTTCTGTCATGGCTGCTGTGCCATATGTTCCACTTCCATAAATGCTCTGGACAAACTTTTGACAAACTGTCAAGGAAGAATGGCTTTAACTTTAATAGTTTATGTTATTTTTCACATTTATATTCTATCCCTTAAGGAAGGTGCTTAGGTTAACATAAATGGAAATTGCAGTCTAGTGACTGTAAGTTCCATGCTCAAGGTTCTGGACCCTTTATTACCTCTCCTAACAATAATAGATTGGTTCTTACATATTTCATGGATGTAAGTTTTTAATTTTCACTTTCTGCTCCCTCGTTTGAGCAGGAAACAATTAGAAGCCCAGAAAATGAAAATCAACCAGTAGCATTTTTACAATTGACAAAACACACAAGCAAATGGTACTTAATTTACTTTGCAGCGGGATTATATTAACATGTGAATTTAAAATTTAATCAATCACCAAGGATCAAATGAGACAATTGGTTGAGTAAGGTGCCGTATTACACACGGCCCTGATCTCTGAATTGCTTACTTTCTATGTTCACCTCCTGCCCTGCAAAGTTCATGACAAATGTAATCATCAAGCCTTTGTGTAAAATATATAGTGAGAAGTAGGTCTCAGAAGATTATGCACAGTGGCAGTTGTTGGCAAAATAGCTGGTTTGTAAAAAGCAAGCTGCTTTCAGCGCTTGTCAAATATTGCCTTTATAGGGGTAATGTTGTGCTTTCCTTTCTTCCTATAAGCCCTAGTATTAATTCATTTGCCCAGGATAATACATGGATCTATAAAGGGAAGACGTACTGATTATCTCCCGCAGTAAATTGTGTTAGGAATATCATTAGATTCTTTCTTTTGAAGTGAAAAGTATCATGGAGAAAAATTGGGTATATCTTGCCTTAAGCGATCTGGTAGCATCCTGCTTGGGTATTTACAGTTTAAATAAGCAAGGGGCATCCATATGTAGTATAGAAAGAAGCATAGGTACTCCTCATCGTACGACCACAATTGAGCTCAAAATTACTCTTACTAAGTGAGACAGTGAAATGAGTTTTGTCCTATTTTACAACCGTTCTTGGCACAGTGTCAGGGTTCCAAGTAACACCCCCAATGAAAGACGACTCTGAGACTTGAGTTTCCTCAAAGTTCCATTTTATTAGAGGGGTCATATTGGCACATCTGGGAAAACCAGATTCTGAAAGCTTCCAGGTTTTCCCCACCCAAAAGAAAGTTCAAGTCCCTGCCCAGCACCCACATGTCCATCACAAGGTAAAAGATGGTTTCCAGGCCATCTTGTTAAATGAATCACTGCAGTTGTTAAGTTAGTAACACAGTTGTTAAGTCAATCTGACTTCCCCATTGACTTTGCTTGTCAGAAGGTTGCAAAAGGTGATCATATGACTCCAGGATACAATAACTGTCATAAATGTGAATCAGTTACCAAATGTCTGAATTTTGATCACATGATCATGGAGTGCTACAATGGTGCTAAGTGTAAAAAATAGTTGTAAGTCACTTTTTTAAAAACTTTGTTGTAACTTCGGACAGTCACCAAATGAACTGTTGTAAGTCAAGGACTATCTGTATGGGCTGCTTTCCTGAGATACAGCTGCCTGTAGGGATCAGCCTGGATCACAGGAATCTTAGAGAATTTTCTCAGCAAAATCTGTGTTTAAGCATTGCCAACATCTTGCTTCACTCCATCCAAAATGCATATACTGGGGCAAAGTATTGGAAGCCAAGCATTATCTCAATGAAGTTCAATAGCATCTCTCCCTGGCCTCTTTTAGAAAAGGACCCTATATAGGTATATAGGTGAGAAGGATTTTAATTCCTTATTTTGAAACATTCTGTATTTTCATTACGATGCTATGTATTTTTCAACTAGGCATACGTCTATACATATTTCAGTCCTTTGATTTTAAAGATATCAAGTGATATATAAGATGTGCGTAATGATGTATTAATGGTACCACCATATATCAAGACTCATATTTTTTATCATTGGAATTATTTAACACTGGATCTGTAAGAGAGACCAGTTCTAGAACTGTAAAACATGCAGTTAATTAAGGAACAGTGAATTTCTTATAGAGACATTTGGAAGTTGACATTGTCAACTTTAGGACAAAACTAAGAGGTGCTTTTTTTTAAAAAAAAAAATACACATTTACTGTAATGCTCTCTTCTTGAACAGGTCAATGATTAAAGAAGTCACTGGATTCTCTAATCCAGGGGTATCAAATACAAGGCTCATGGACCAGATGCAACCCGTGATGTGGTCAGATTCGGCCTGAGGGGCCATCCTGGAAAACGTAAGGGGCTCAGTGTACTCAATGTGAAGAGGAAACATCAGGCCAGCATGACTTCAGCCCAGTCTACCCAATGTGAAGAGGAAACATGTCGGTGTGAAGCTGGCCACGCCCACTCAGTTGGCCACATCTCCCCAGTCAGCCACATCTGGTTGGCCCCTTGAGGTAAACTATAGCCCTGATGTGGCCCTCAATGAAATTGAGTTTGACCCCTTCTCTAATCCCTCCCCCATTTTGGGTGTGGATTGGGGAAGAGAGTTATGTAGATCTCATCTGGCTGGGGTAAGAAAATAATCAATAGTTGATAATAAAAGGAAGCTTTAGTTAGATCCTGCAACAATGGCTTTAAAACCAACACAAAACACCTGCCTGTTCCAGGTTATTCGGAAGGGCTTGATAGGTGGACAAAACTGCCAGTCTAAGCCTTAGATCTGACTAACTGTACGATGAACCATAACAATATAAATTGTTTTTTTTGTTTTGTTTGGTGTGTTTATAAATAAGTTGTTTGTCTCCTGATTAGAGAGTAGATAAACTGCAGGGAGGAAATACAATCATTTTTATAGCTTTATGAAAATGATGGGGAGGTTTTAATTATTAAAATGCAATTATTTCCATTATTGATGAGTGTGATATACAGGACAGCATCAATATAAACTGTCCAGTGTGTATGTGCTCATGCACACAAACAACAAACACAGAGTTGGATCGGAGGCTAGGCTGAGTACAATAGGATATTGATGCCTGTTGTTTGTATCACCTCTAATTCACATAATGGATGGAAATTTAAATGCAATCCATGGCAAATTAGTACCTGGGAGATTGCATTGCACTGCATTTATTTATTTAGCATATAAGACTGTTGTACACCATTTTAATACCCACATTGATATTATATTCAGATGGTTAAATCTATATTCCTTTACATATTGCACCCACTTGCAAACACAAAGTAGATAGCTTCTGAAAATAAAAAACAAGTAAAGCTAATATTTGTGACAAGAGCCTGATGTATAAGCAGATTCTTTAAAAATAATTAATAATAAGTAATAATTCACTCATTTAATTATTTATTCATTTGCTCGTTCCATTTATATTCTACCTGTCTATTCAGTTGAACACCCAGGGCAGATAGTGATATTCAGCGACAACAGACAACACACACAGAGAAAAAGCACTTAAAATGACTATATTTCCATCTGGTCAGGGAATTTATTTAACATGTCCAAAGTTATTTTCTGAATATAGAGCAAATCCCCTAATGCACATGGATAATTAAAATACCTTTTTAAAAATGTAACTTGAGAATTGCCTTACACTGAGAGAATTTTATATTGATACATTTAAAATATTCAAGAAACAGAAAAATAAATAAATTTAGAATCATAGTGTAATATTGTTGCACAAAGAGGAAAGAAAGATAAAATGAGAGTTAGCATATGCACATGTGGATACACACACACACACACACACACACACACACAAACACACATACCAAATTGGCAGCAAAACAAGATGCACGAGTGAGTTATATGACATCCTCATAGCATATGTGTCAAAATGGCAATCCAGAGGTGAATACATGTGGAAAGTCATTTTGCAAAAATCTGGAGTAATGGCCACATTCATCCATCACTGCCATTTGGACCTTGTGTCAAAATGTCACTTCACAATGGCACATGCCACTTAATGTTGTTTGTGCCTGGTGTGATTACCGAAAGATATAAAACACCACAGACCGAAGTTTCCATTGAATTTTATTTTGGGGGCAATGGAGTCTTGGATAGTATCATCTAACTTTTACCAGTTTGGAAGGATTTAGTCAGATCTAACTGGGCAAAGTCTAGTTGGATCTGACTAAATCAAGTCAAATGCTGTCAGCTTGGCACTTGAAGAAAAATTTCCCCTAAGTTTGTGTGCTTTTTCTCAAGGCAGCTTTGTCTAAAAGAGACTGTGCTCTTCCATTGTGAGGATTTGTCCTCTTTACAGTATTTGGGACCATTTTATATAAAGAGATAATTATTCAATGCTGGAATATATAATTTTGTGTTACATATAAGATCCTTGTGAAAGAAATGTTTAATCTTCCTGAATTAGATTTCTAAAACTTAAGCAAAAAGATATATATCTTATAAGTTCAAAATGATTTCTTGCATTGATTTTTTTTTGTTTCATTTTTCTTTTAATCAATTTTTCTTTTAATCGTCACTTATAAAGCCCTTCATGGTATTGGACCTGGGTACTTGAGAGACCGCCTGCTGCCAATTACCTCCAACAGACCGATTAGATCCCACAGATTAGGCCTCCTCCGAATTCCATCTACTGGCCAATGCCGACTGGTGACCACCCGGAGGAGGGCCTTCTCTGTGACTGCTCCGGCCCTTTGGAACGAGCTCCCCATGGAGATTCGGACCCTCACCACCCTCCAGGCTTTCCGCAAAGCCCTTAAAACCTGGCTGTTCCGACAGGCCTCGGGCTGATGAGTTCTTGTCCCCGCTCGAATGGTGTGGCTGTTGATTGTTTTTATATTGTGGTATTGTTTTGTCCATGTCCCTTTTTTTCCCTATTTGTATCCCCTCCCCCCCCTGACCTGGTTGTGAGCCGCCCTGAGACCCTTCTGGGAATAGGGCGGCATAGAAATACAATAAATTCAATTCAATTCAATTCAACTGCTACCAGTATCCTTGCTAATTTTAGAAGTTAGATTCAAGTCATTTTTATCGCAACAAGTTACAATAAGGTTATGTTCTCACTGTTTAAGAAACTCTTTAAAGATCTCTTCTTCTAATCCTGGAAATTACTGTTGTAACATATTGTTAACATATTTTTCCAATTAGAGAGAGAGAGAGAGAGAGAATGTAACAGTGGGTACGTTCTGAGGCTGGTTTTTGCGCATGTTGAAATATTATTTTATAAAACTTTGCTTAGCATTAACAAGGAAAAAGTAATAGCCAATTACATTTACAGTAAGTGTCATAAAAATGATTTATGGCAGCTCAGTTAATTTACCACATTTGATAGTTGCATCCAGCTGCCTGCCATTTAATTTTTATGGTAGAGCTCATCCCTTTGGATGGATTTTTTTCCCCCATTTTAGATTGTTTACATATGTGATATTTTAGAAGGAATTACACAATTGCCATTTTTTTTAAAAAAAATTACTTATCACGATCATTAAATACTAATGATCATCCAAAGGCAGAACTTGACATGAACATATACTTGAATAGCCAAATCCTATCCTAATGCTGCATAGGAGTAGGCAGGAGACCTGTTGGTTCAGTAAAGCCATAATACGATTGATATTGAATTTGTCTTTTTGGCCACTTTGGTCAACATTTATAATCAGCATCACTTCCAAGGTTTCAGGTTTAATGAGTTTCATCATTATCTGTAGTTATTGGGGACCAAACCATTGTCTCTAAATGCAGTCCATAATATATCCTCCCTAAAATGAATGTATAGTATGTCCCAAAGGTGTTTTCCCAAAAGGCACCTGGACTTTCTTGGCTTTTTTTTTCATTGAAAACTTTTCACTTCTCATCCAAGAAGCTTCTTTAGAAGTGAAACATTTTCATTGGGCTAAAAAAGCAAGAAAATCTAGTTGTCTTTGGGACAAACATGACCTGGATGATTTAGAATCTCCATATATATCCATATACATCTCCATGTATAATATAGTATGCTTTAAAATATTCTATTCCTTTAATTTATTTATTCATTCATTCTCATCTTTATTATTTTTACAAATAATTTAAGATGGTGAACATAGCTAACATATCTTCCTCCTCCTATTTTCCCCACAACAAGAACCCTGTGAGATGAGGTAAGCTGAGAAAGCTTTCATGGCTAAGATGGGACTTGAACTCACAATCTCTTGCTTTTCTAGCTTTGTGCTTTAACCCCCAGGCCAAACTGGTTCTCCGCAGATTAAAGTCAGCAGTTAAATTTTACTATAACAGATCTTAACAAAGCTAGTAAAGAGCTACCAGTAGGTAGCAGAATTAATTTAGGATTTGCCCAATATAATCTAGAATGTAAATTATAATGCTATTATACTTCCATTTCTTCTTTTGAAAAAAAAGATGTAGTTCTCTGTTTAAAATAATCAATATTAGAAAGGTAATATATAAACCTTCCTATGTAGTGGAGATTGCTTGGAAAACATACCTCAGGAACAAACGCTTGCAAAAAAATGGCAGTGGTTGATAATTATTGCACAAAAGTAGATTTGTGTGAAACTGCACAAAAATGCAGGAATTTGCAAACTGATATGGAAATGGGATAGAACAAAATTGTGATGGAAAATGGCAAATGTTAGAAAAGATAAAAATTATTGAATTAGCTATTATTTGAAATGATCATGGGACATTTAAACACAAAATAATGTATCATTAGCAGGATAAAAAGATGAAATTATCATACTTTTCAGTGAACTGGTCGGTTTCTTAGGAATCTGCTGGACAGAGGCAAAGAGAATGAGAGATAGGCTGAAGAAAAAATAAAAAGAGAGAAGGATGAATGAGGAAAAGAAATAGGTGGCCCTAAGCATTTTTGACTCTAAAGGCAAATATTTGTAAGTCATGGTTGAAATGAGGAGTCCTTGGTGTTCTCTGAACTTAGTTGTTTTCTTGCAGATGTTTTATAACCCAAATCATCAGTTCTAGTTGACGTTACCTAGTTTGGGTAATGAACATCTGCAAGAAAACAACCAATCTCAGAGAGCACCAAGGACCCCCTTGTTTTTTGTCCTGATACATCTGGTGATTGTTCACCATTCCTTGCAAGCAGCCTCTCAGAGATTTTTCCTAAGAATTTTGGTTCTTGAGAGGAAAATAAAAACTTGCACATGTTTTCTTTCTTTCTCCTCAATCTCTCTCTCTCATATACACAAGTAATTAGCAAAAAGTATTTCATATAGGATTCTGGGGGTTGGGGTTGGGGATGTCCTTGAAGCACTGTTGGGTGGAGATTGCCTGGACCAGTCCCTGCAGTTTTCTTGGCAAGATTTCAGAAATGGCTTGCCATTGGCTGCTTCTCAGGGCTGCGAGAGAGTGATTGGCCCAAGGTCACCAAGTTGACTTTGTGCCTAAGGTGGGATTAGAACTCATGGTCTCAACATGGTGCTTTAACCACTAGTAGGAACAAGAAAAATTGTCAACCAGATCCTTTAAATCTAATTGCCCTATTTAAGGATGGTTATAAGTAAATTACCTTCTTCTCATGGTAATTAACCATATTCAAAAGTTTCTTTTATTAAGAGAGCATGGAAGACAAAATAGAATTCTTGTCTTAAGTTTTCAAATTATTTGAATAATTTGCTTTGAACTTGTTTTCATTTTGTATGTTTTCACTTTTATATGTCTCTTTGTTTCATAATCAAAGTTACATTGCAAATATTGCTTAATATTTAGGTTGATCCAGCTGGATATCACTACATGAGATAAACCCCACTCAGCTCAAAACTGAAATCTGCTCATTTTTCTCCTCTTCTTCATCAGTGCTTACCAATACTTTAAAGTTAATAAAATCCAATTAAAGACCAGAGGAAGCAGATTGTAATGGTTCACATACAATGTCTATTTGTAAATGATTAGCATAAAGGACATTAACGGGCAGGAAGATTTCAAAAGAATGTGTCCTAGGTTGCTAATATACATAATGAACTATCAAACCTAACTCCTAGACATCTTGAAGGCTATTATCTCTTTTTAGATTGTTACTGCATAGCGTGTCCATTATATGAGAATATTGGCTGCGGTCCCACAAAAAATCTGAAATAAAATTGAGTACTTTATTTAGAAGATGGGCCTTTCCTAAAACCACCCTGATGCATTGAGCAAGGTCATTACGATTAACTATTTGGCAGCCATTGGCGTATTGTGTAGATATGGCTCCTAACATCAATTGTAAATTCAGTAATCTCTAGTTGCTAACTAGATTAAATAAGAGCCAGCGTATTTCACTCCATATGTGGCGCATGGAGAGGATGGATTTTAAAAAACGTGAAATGGCACAATAGAAAGAATGAAAGTAGCAGTTTTTAAATATTGGAACATTCTTAAGCATATCTTAGCCTGGGTTCAAAATAAATAGGAATTGTATTAATTATACTAAATCAATAGGTGTGGAAATGATATCTTCAAGGTTGGAAAAAGATATAGCTCTCAATCTAGATTTAACCCTTGTTGGTTGAATATCAACTGAGAGCCAGCTTCTAATATGCTTTCTGTTGTGGCCTGCCAGCAGCCAGCACAGCTGGCAGCAGAATCAGACAGTGAGGAGGTTGGGGAGGAACATGGGCCAGTCCTGGGGGCTGAGGAAAGCTCAGATGAGGACTCCACATCAGAGGCAGAGAGGGAGTTAGACAGCAGTGAGGCAGAAGAACAGCTGGAGCCTGTTCCCAGTGTGTACACCCTACTGATGGAAGCCCAGACATACTGGACAGGCCATGTTGCAAGGATGCCAGACCATTGCATCCATAAACAGCTCCTTACGGTGAGCTGTCTCAAGAAAAGCAATCGCACAGGGAACAAAGGAAGCAATTCAAAGACATGTTGAAGGCCTCCTTCAAGTCCCTGGATATTGACACCACCTCCTGGGAAACCCTGGCACAAGATTTATCAACATGGCATGTGCTGATCCACCAAGGCTGCCAGACATCTGAGGATAGAAGAACAACCATAGCACAAGAGAAGCGAACACTCCACAAAGCCAGCGTTGCAAATGCTGCCACAAAGGTGCCCACACATGTCTGCCCAACATGTGGCAGAATATTTTGTGCCCGTATAGGCCTTACCAGCCACTAGTAGACACATCATGGACAGCCCACAATCTGTTCGATGTCAAGGTCCTCTTCGAAGACAATGAACAAACATCATCATTGTCTGCAATGGACCAGATGTGAAGCTAAATATAACTAAAAGTTTGTGCTTTGTCTTTTTTGAAAAAATAAAATACATTAATAGTTAATCTAAACTTTTAGATCTCCTGTTGTGGTAAAGCAGGAACCAGAATTGGTGATGGCAGTATACAACTTTTCTATTCTGTGGGTTTTCTGGGTTGTTAGCATTGGAAGGCAATTCTTTGCGTTCTCATACTTAGTGGTTGCCACCTAGAGTATGGTGAATGGCTAATAAAGTGGGACAGTGCTGAGGTCTTAACGAGTTTCTTCATCTTGGTTTTTATATCAAGGTATTGGTGATTTGTTAGATTCAAAACAAAGAAGTGTGTAAAGAATAATTACCTAATTTCAAACTGCTTCTGATCAGAGGAACATTAGTCGCTCTGAAATCTAAGTGACTGAAAATTCGGAATCACCTTTCTGGTTTCTGGCACCTTAGTTTTCTTGTGTTGTGGTCTCCAAATCCACCCACATGTGCATTTATTTTAATATGTCTTATTAAAGTTTACAGATCTCCCTACCCACTTCTCCTATCTACATGCTTAGCCTCTTTTTTCTTTTTCCTAAAACATTGTAATGTCATCATGCAAATATCATGAATTATGTGTCATTATATCACTTGCCTTCCTTATCATCCTCATGAATGCCCAGGAATTTAATTTTTTAAGGTAAAGATTTTAACTTTTATATGATATTGCATAATGAACATTAGTCTGTCCATCCACCCATCCATCCATCCATCCATCCATCCATCCATCCATCCATCCATCCATCCATCTATCTATCTATCTATCTATCTATCTATCTATCTTACTTTTGAGGAAAATGCTTAGCATGCATTAACATATCCATTTGGAGACCATCCCAAGATGAAACAAGAAGCATGCCTGGTGAATGAATTACAGAACTTTCTATTTGCAAGTCCACTTCTTGAATGATAGCCAAAGACTGTCCATTATAGCAAAAACTAAAGAATCTTGCCACATTGCAAATTTGTGATTGCATAATATGCACAAGGATATCAAATTCAACATCTGTGCGAATAAATAATGAATGGCCACTATCTATTTATAATTATCAATGTATTTATTTGCTACATGATCTCTATATTCCTTGATCTTTCCTTTTATTACCCCCCCCCACATTGTAAATATTTCTGCTGTCAGTCCATGCATCTGATGAAGTGAACATAGTCCATGAAAGATTATGCCACAATGAATAATACATGTGTAGCAATCTGTTGATATAGCTTTCTACTGTTCCAGACTTCCTAATCAGCCACATGATGGTAGCAACAATCCAAAAGTTCTGGAGAACATTTGTTGTCTATATCAACATTGTAAACTATTATACTGTAATGCTTTTAGTTTAACAAGTCCAGATCCTTCTCTTATCTGGTACCCTCTGGGTATGTTGGCATATAACTTCACCATCACCTTCCTGGATGGGGTGATATAAATGATCGTGTAATACATCTGTAAGACAACAAGTAAGTAAGGTTAAATATAGATAGCAATAGCCCTTAGACTTATATACTGCTTCATAGTGCTTTACACCAGAGGTGGGTTGCTCCTGGTTTGGCCCGATTGGGCGAATCGGTAAGTAGCAGCAGCGGCAGGCTCCATCCACCCACCTGGATGCTTTTGCACATGTGCAGAAGTGTTGTGAGCGCGTGAGAGCAAGCTTGTAGTAAAAAAATTAGAAACACACCACTGCTTTACACCACTCTTTAAGTGGTTTACAGAGTCACAGCCCGAAAAAATCTGGCTCCTCATTTTACTGACCTTGGAAGGATGGAAGTTTGCCTGCAAACTCTGTTTACTGCATTCCAACCACTAACCACTTTTAATAGATGAACCAGCCTAGATATTTCCATTCTGTGAAAGTTGCTTCCCCTTCCCCTTATATTTCAGTTGGACCGTAATACTCCCATTTACACTAAGCTATCATGTCAGTACTTCTTTCTCTTTTGAAATTGTGTGCTTTGGGACATCACTCATGACTAGGGTCAAACATTTTTATATCAGAGTGAACAGGAGGTTCTGGCCTGGGGTTTATTAGAAAGGCCGAGTCAAACATTGCAGCTTCAAAGGTTAGCCCAACGTAAACAAATTATCTAAAATCATTTCAAAACATGCATAAATCTTGTGGCTTAGGTCTAGAAAAGGGCAAAGAAAACAATGGTGACAAAATGATTAAAACTAGTATTTCATTTGGAAATAAAATAGAGAAAAGAATGAAAAGTTGTTTGTGGTGAATGTTCTGAATTTCTTCTAAAGGAAGTTTGTGTTGAGAGATATTGGGCAAATAGACCCCAAGTAACTATAAATACTACTACTTAAAATTGGGACTGCAACATTTAATTTTAGCATTTTAAGATATAGATCTTCTTCTTTTACTCCAAGAAGAATTGCTTCTCAAAAGATGAAGCCTGCTGTTGGATATATCCACGTCATCTAAAAATCAAGAACTACTTTGAGTTTTAAAAATATTTTCAATCAACTATACACATCAAAATATTGCTTAAGTGTGATTCCATACGTCTTTCTTCATAATTTAATTTCCCCTATGTTCAAAGATATGTAATCCGAGGAAAATAGGCAAAAGATTGCAGTTTTACAAGACAAATGTTCTCTGTATTAAAATCTTTTCAATAGATATGATAAATATTTACATTTTATGTTTAAATTCTGACTCAGGTCACTATAATCATGTAGTTATACACAGAGACTTCTTTGTGGTTGACAAAGGAAGCACACAAGTTTTACAGCTCCATCAATTTCAATCATAGCAAGCCAAGAAATTGTACGAAATGGTGAGATGCATCTTCTCCTTGTTGTTGTTCTTTAGAAGATATAAGAGAAACCTTCACTTCCTGCTTTGGTAAGTAGGATGGCTAATAGTTGCTCAATTCTGACAGACATGATGTGCTAATAAAACTAGGCTTGCCTGATCCTATAAGGTGGTTCCAGGGCCAGGAGAAAACAAAGGAAAGGCCATCTGGTTGGACTCTTTTGAATGTATATTGTCCAGATACTAATGTTTAATGCACTTGTAATTGTAGGCTGTCTCTTTCCAAG
Source organism: Thamnophis elegans (assembly GCF_009769535.1). Taxonomy (NCBI): domain Eukaryota; kingdom Metazoa; phylum Chordata; class Lepidosauria; order Squamata; family Natricidae; genus Thamnophis; species Thamnophis elegans. The sequence continues at coordinate 15,363,228 of NC_045548.1, forward strand.
GGCCTGATTCTAATTTGGGTAATATTCCTGTTAATAATAACATCTAATTAGAACATCCATTAAAAGTTAGTAACATTAATTTAACAGGGGGGAAAATCTAATAGAGTTCTTAGAGTGGTATTGGCATCTTTCCATTAAATTAATGTTACAAACTTTTAAGAGGATTTCTTAAATAGACATCGTTAGTGCTGGGAATTATTAAAGAAATTAAACCAGGCCTTGAATAAAAGATGGAAGACCAGGAACACAAGTAAAGGTGTCTGCTATGCTTATTCAACCCTTTTCAGAAAGCCGACGTGGCGCAGTGGTTAAATGCAGCACTGCAGGCTACTGCTAGATCAGCAGTTCAGCGGTTCAAATCTCACCGGCTCAGGGTTGACTCAGCCTTCCATCCTTCCGAGGTGGGTAAAATGAGGACCCGGATTGTTGGGGGCAATATGCTGACTCTCTGTAACCGCTTAGAGAGGGCTGAAAGCCCTATGAAGCGGTATATAAGTCTACTGCTATTGCTATTGTCTACATTTGGTTCCTAGGCCTTCAGAATCAAGCAAAGGACCTGGGGACTGGATCTCCAGAGACTCTGGGCTGGTTCTACTGAACACTAGTCTATATGTAGTAATAACTTCTCCTCTATGAGGAATGAGCAGATGTAGCACATATTGCAGAAACCTGGCTAGGTAAAGATGGAGATATACAGTACATCTATCAAAATTTTCTCCACTTGCATTTGGCATAGGAGAGAAGAAATGGCCTTAATATCCCATGAAAACCTGGTGATCACCAGATGTGTTGTTCATACATTGCTGGTTGTAAGTCCTTTTATATCTTGCTATATGACAGGTTTGTTATGTTTGTTTCCAGAGAGAAGAAGGGCGAGGGCATTCTGTGCGCTTAAGGACTTCTGGGCCTTTTTGCTGGTGTGCTGATGTCCTACTGCTCAGCCAGTTCTGTCCCTGAGCTCTTCAATTTCATTTCTCGGGTGTGTGTATATGTGTGTGGATTTACCTCAGCCTTATGTATTAACCTCCATGCCTCAAGGATGGGATCTTGGAGATGCATGGCTAGCATGACAATTATAGGTTTGTCTCCAGTCATCACAGTGCCAACTCATTTGGGGAACTAATATGCTGGATTTGATTTTCATTTCACAGCACCTAATATGTGATTTGGAGAAAGAGGACATTAACATCAGCTTGTTGTCATGGTCAGATCTATGTGGTTGCCAAGAAACTTAACTGCTCTCCCCCCACTAAACTTTATAGAAGGAATTGTCCTATTAAATTGGTTGCCCTCAGTAGCTTTACTAATCCTCTTTGTTTCCAAATGGCATTTGGTGAAATTCCTTTGACCCACTGGGACACTTGATTGATGTATTGAATTGAATATATTGAATGCATAGATTTCCAGGGTATTCAATAGCATTGTTTCTGATGGCCTCTTTTAAGGTACTGATCCAGGGGTTACTTGGTTTAACAAGAAGCTCTGGGAGGTGAAGTGCAAAAGAAGACATCTGCAATGGTGCTGGCAGAAGAGGGAGGATGACTATTCACACGTATGAACCAGTGGTGGGAATCAAATAATTTAACAACCAGTTCTCTGCTCTAATGATTTCTTCCAACAACCAGTTCACCAAACTGCTCAGAAACTTAACAACCGGTTCTCCCAAAGTGCTGCAAACTGGCTGAATCCCACCACTGGTATGAACCCATATTCAGATCTACATTATGTATGTTAAGAGTAGCAAAGCACCAACACTTCCATGTATTATTGAGTCTGTGGATTAAAAGACCAACAGTTCTATTTAGAGTGACTCACTTCTTTTGGGTTCTGGGATGTTGAATGATTTTCCAGTTCATCTTTGTAAGAGATTTGCTAAGCATCATGTGGACCCAAAGCACTCAAATTTGTTCTGAATTGAACACCAAGTGGCCTGGCTCTCATGAAATGCCAGAGGTACTCTTCACTCCAGGTGAACAAATAATAAATCCTGACCTGATACATAAAGGCAGTGAGAGACTCGATTCAGCAAAACAAACTATGATTGAATCAAAGCATGATTGAATTATTGCTGGTTCAGAAAATGTTCAGATATCATAGTTGCTCTGTTTTGAGGCCTTGATGATGTAGAAATTCCCCTGACATTGCTAGCACGTAACCTGGAGATTTTCTTAAAATCACAGCTGTAGCTGAAGCAGTATGTGGAAACTGTGATTGGGAGAGACATCCATCTTTGATGGGCCCACCAGTCACACCACTTCATAGATCAGGAAGCACTGAAAAGAGAGTGACCCATACTTTACCATTTCTCAACTAGATTATTGCAATACAATGTACTTTATATTGGGCTGGTCTTGAAAAATGACACAGAGACTGTAATTGCAGATATAGGTTAGACATTCATTATCTGGACAAGAAGAGAAATTTAGCATTTGACCAGTTAAGAGGAGCCCTCTTTTTTCAGACCCAAAGTTTTGAATAACTGGGAGTGGAATATTGCAGCTTATGCCCCATGTCTATTTACAGATGTTCTTGAGTGTTTTGTATGTTTTGTATGGGCAGGCTGCCAATAGTACTAATCTAGTAATTACAATGGTGTGGTTTATTTATTTTTTTATTAATGAGATGCACATATCCAGTGGCTTAATGCAAATAGCACTGTATATATGTATTTCTTTGAACGTAATTCTCAATGTTTTCAGGGGGGACTTTGCCTCAAGACTAACATGTATATTAAATGAATAAATAGACAATAGGCACAAAGGTGGCATGAAGATTTACACAAATTGACAGTTTCTTACATGTTCATAATTTTTTTTTGGTTTTACAATAGCACTGGAAATTCACCTAGCTCTTCTGAAAACATCTAGTTTTAATCAGTAGTAGAGCTACCTTAATTAATATGAACTATGTAAATAAGTTTATTTCAAAGAGAGTGGTTGGAAAAATAACTGGGTGAACAAGAAATAAGGTTAATTTTCCTTCTATTGTTAATGTTATATCTTGCAGGAGATTACTATATCAGCTGTTCAGTTGAGGCAAATTGCATATAATTAAGTCTCCCATATTTTCATAGTGAGATTCCTCTCCTTATTTATACAAAAATGTAGACTGTTACTTTTTAAAACCATTCGGTATGTATCAGTCTACATGATCAAGTATAAAAATACATTTAGAAAATTTCTCCTGTGTTATTTTTTTTGTTAGTGTCTACTTTTCTTTTATCTGTTGACACAATTATGCCCTCAAGATATGTGACTGGCCATGACTTCATGTAAAAGAGGAAAGGCGAGCACTCAGCCCTGTCTTAGATAATAGGCTGGCTCATAAACCTTTTGGTGCTCCATAACCTCCATTACCACAGCGATGATTTTGATTTGCCTGCTGCATTGGGAAGAGGCTGGCATGTATTAGTTAGGATTTTAAATTTTACACATACTTTCCTATATAGCAGAGCTGCAGATCTAGGAACAGAAAGATCACTAATGAAAATCCAGAAAAGAACTAAAATAAGAATTGAAGATAGATATAGACCTGTGATTAGAGGACAACAGAGAGCCAGTACAGTCTAGAACAGGGGTGTCAAACTCACATTGTCATGTGACGCATCACAACTTCCCCTCCCCCCTTGTTAAACCGCGTGTGGGCATGGCCACTGTGTGACACATCCTAGCCACGGATGACGAGTTGGACAGCCCTGGTCTAGTGTTTAAAGCACGAGGCTAGAAAGCAGGAAACTGTGAGTTCTAGTCCCACCAGTCCCGTCTTAGGCATGGGTGATTTGGGGCCAGTATCTCCCTCTCAGCCCAACTCATCTCATAGATTGGTTGCTGTAGGGAAAACAGGAGGAGGAAAGATTGTCAGGTAAGTTTGCTGTCTTGAGTTATTTATAAAAATAATATAGGTGGGATGTTATTAGAATGAAAGAGGTTTTGCTAGCACTGCAGATATTGCTTAATTTGGTAACAAAACATCTGCAAAACAAAGAAACAAAAAAACTCAGAGGGCACCTAGGACCTCACAATCCTATATTTGGGGAAGATTTCAGAATAAATAACATGGTATCTGGTTAGTTCCCAATCCACCAGGTTTTATGTTGTTCAAAACATTTCTCTTAATTAAAGAAGTGAGTGGCATCTGCCTCAGCTTGGCTGAACTATAGACTCCCAGGTTTTGTTTGATTTTCCTTTCTTCTTCTTCTTTCTTCTTCCTTGCTCCTCCTCCTCTTCTTCTTCTTCTTCTTTCTTCTTCCTTGCTCCTCCTCCTCTTCTTCTTCTTCTTCTTCTTCTTCTTCTTCTTCCTCTTCCTCTTCCTCTTCCTCTCCTTCTCCTTCTCCTCCTCCTCCTCCTTCTCCTCCTCCTTCTTCTTCTCCTCCTCCTTCTTCTCCTTCTTCTTCTTCTCCTCCCCCCTCCTCCTCCCCCTCTTTTTTTCTTCTCCTTCTCCTTCTATTTTCTTGCTTTGCTTTTTGAGTCAACAAGCATCACCTTACATGAACAAATGCAGCCACCAAGTCCAACTGGGCATTTTTTATGTCTGCATTTATTATATAATAATGCAAGGGGAAAGAAAAACCTATTTGCCAAACAATTCCCTTGCAATCTGTAATAAAAGAAGCCTTTATTTGTAACTGAATTATTTTAGTTTTGCTTATAAAATCTTGTATTTTGATTGGAAACCTTACCAAAATAAAGACTATATTTATGAACTCAAAGTATGCATTTTCCACCACTACATCACTGTTGTGTGAAATTTTTTAGCAGTCATTTCTTATGCTGAAACTCACAGTAAATTGATATTTTCAACAGAGAATGTGGATTTATATTAAAATGATTGATTATATTTTTATATTATATTAATATTACATTTGTAATCCAGATAAAGGTTCATACAATTCATATCACCCCTTTCATTCATTTCAAAATACATTTTTATGCCTACATTTGTAGGCTTTTGAATAAAAATACTGTACTTTTGAAAATAGCTAAGAGCTCTGCACTAAACTTCAATGCAGTAGCAAGTAATAATTATAGATAACTATATTTCTGCAGTATTTTCGCAGTATGAGAAAATGAATAGTTCTTATAACTAGCGGTGTAAACAGTAAGGTCAACCAAGCATCTATGTTGCAAAGTAGTGCTTTTGAACATTAGTAAATGATTCACTGTTAGTATTTGTTTATGGCATGAAATGCTTTGAATGGTGAAAAATATCAAAGAATCCCTGAATACTGTCAAGTGTATTTTAATATCAGCATTTAGTAATGTATACATCATGGAGAAAACAGTGTTAGTCATGCAGTTCTGGAATGCAATCAAAATAAAACAGATATTGGACTGTGATAGGAAAATTAATGAAAGCTTCAGCCCTATGAATATTTGCTTAGGAGTATGCTCAATTAGAAGTTACATAAATTTATTCTGCTTAAAAAAATATACACACTTGCCTTTTTCAGACTCAGATAAATACCTCCCAAATTGTCCTAAATTTACTCTACATCTAGAAACGTAAAGTCACGTTCATATCTACATAAAGTCCTCCTTATTTTTCAAAGCACCAGAAGGCAAGCCAAAAAAAATAGAACAATGGATGGAAGCTATCAAGGAGAAAAGCAACCTAGAATTAAGGAGAAACTTCCTAACAGTGAGAAAATTCAACCAGTGGAAACTGCTTGTCTCAGAAGTTGTGGGTGCTCTGGAGGTTTTTCAGAAGAGATTGGACAGCCACTTCCAAACTGGAAGTGGACAGTCCTGGAATAGTGTAGGGTCTCCTGCTTGAGCAGGGGTTTGGACTAGAAGACCTCCAAGGGTCCCTTCTACATCTATTCTGATTTATTAAGGTCTACTGATTTCAATAGGGTTACACAAATCTCTTTAAATCAACTGTTTTTTTGAAATCTTGCTATGACGTATTCATATATTATTTAGTTCCCTTTAATTAGGGAATCCACTTTTAAAAATAAAATATAGAATCTGTTTTCCACTGTTCTTTCTTCTTCGTTTTGGAAGAAAACAGCTCTAGCTTTTCTGCTATTGAAAAATGCTTACAGGTTTTATTTTTTTTATTTTTATTTAATAATGATCACTGAAAGGTCATTTGGGGCACACCGGTAGTCAAAGAAGATATAAAGCAGTCAACTCAGAGAATTGACTTACTTTCTGCACACAAAACCTCTGGAGGAAAAGATACGAAGAAGAAAACAAGAAGATGAAAAGATAAAAGTAATCGGCACTGAGATTGCATGTACAGCAGGACTGTAGCACTTTTGTTAAAGCCACTCCTCAAGAACCAGACAGCTAGAGAATTTGGACTGATTGATCCCAGTACAGGAAAGAAACTTCAATCGCATACATCTCCAGAAAGCTTACACCCCGCTCGAATATTATGAACCTATTTTTATATTCTACAAATAAATTGCATATTGAATTGCACCAACATTCATATAAATACAGGATGTCTCTGTTCTGTCACTGTGCCATGCGCTTCTTTGAGATTCAGAGGTTAACATGTTTTTGAAGCCTGGGTTTGGTGGATCAATAACAGATAAAAGAATTGTTGTTGCATCTTCCTTATGGGCAACACGACAAACGGGATGTTGAATGACTAAGGCCTTGGTTTCATCTAACATAATTGTTACATCATTGGCTCTAGAATCATGTAGGATTTTTGCTTAGCGAAAAATTTTGAGGTTTAATATGATTATGCTGCATGATTTTAATCTTCTATTAGATGGAAGGGTTGTCTTATCTTGTTTTGATTTTTTCCCCACTGTAATTAGGCTTCTGTGATGATCAATTTTGGGTCAAAAGTAGAGAAAGCAGGACTCCTCCACCCGCAAAGGAACAGCTTTTGGTGCAAACTGAAGCTGGTGTGTAGCTACAATTTGGCAATAGCAATAGCAGATGTATATACCACTTCCCAGTGCTTTTACAGCCCTCTCTAAACGGTTTACAGAGTCAGCATATTGCCCCAAACAATCTGAGTCCTCATTTTTACAGACTCATTTTAATAAATTTAAATTTATTAATAATTCAAAATAGAAAAATAGTATCATAGACAGAATATTATGTGGAGTTGCTTATTATTTAAAACTCTCCCTCTCTCTCTCTCTCTCTCTTTCTCTCTCTCACTCCCCCTTCCTCTTTAAATCTTTTAAAAGGGCTAAAACTTCACATTAAAAAAATAACTGCACTGGTCACAATGTTTGAGATGAAGCATAAATCTATTCCCTTTTGTCAGAAAATGTCAGATTTAAAAGCTTTAGAGGTTGAGCCACATGAAAAAGATTTACTCCTCTTAAATATTTGGATAAAAATGTGCCACAGTTGAAAATAAAGATGCTCACGGTAAGTGCCCCATTAGGCTCTGCTTTATAAAAAACAATGTACCATTTAAAAACATTCATTTTCTTTAATATTTGTGGTTCCCCTCACAAGCAAATCTGGTAGCCTAAGAAAACATCAAAACACTATAAGAAGAAATAAAAATAAAAACAGACATTCAAATCAGTCGTCAATCATATCATACCATCTCCTGAGAGATCTGATATTTTGGTCAAAAATGCCTGGGAAGAAAGTTTTTAATGTCTTACAAAGGTTAGCAGTTTGGGACAACTGAGTCTTATTGCTCAGAAGAGAGAAGTTGTTATAACACTGTGGTAGATTAGTCTATAGCAGGGGTGTCAAACGTGCACCATCACGGTGACATATCTCAACTTTTTGCCTCTTCACTAAGCTGGACATGGGCGTGGCCAGCCTGTGATGCATCTGGCCCATGGGCCTGAGAGTTTGACACCCCTGGTCCAGGCGCGGTATTCACTTACCTTCCCTACCGGTTCCAAATGTGAGTGTGCGCAAATACCACCTCCGTGCATGTGCACCTCCCACCTCTGTGCATCTGCACTTTTGGCAAAAAAGGGGGCCTAAATGAAATGCCCTGGGGCCACCTGCAATTTCCCTACCGGTTTCGGGCAAACTGGTGTGACGCAGTAAGAATACCATCTCTGCCCTGGTCTATAGCATACTGAGTGGGGAAAAAAACATTTAAATATTAAAATTGGACTTTACAATACTTGGAATATTTTAATTATTTGATCTAATTATGACAAGAATATCTTTTCAAAATTTCAAATTGTATATGGTGAAAAATTTCAGTGTGTTTATAGTGCAGAATAATATAAATATGAGTATTATTTTAAAGAATGATGTATGGTACAGATAGTCCTTGACTTATAACCACAATTGGGATCAGAATTTCAGCTACTAAGCAAGGCAGAGTTGCATATGATTTTATGATCTTTTGTACCACAATTGTTAAACAAATAAATGGTTGCTGTGCTGGTAAGTGAATCATATGATTATTAAGCAAGCCCAGTTTCCCCCATTGACTTTGCTTGTCAGAATATGGCGGGAATGGTGATCACGTGACTCCAGAATGTTGCAGTCATTGTAAATACATGCCAGTTGCCAAGCGGTTATATTTTGATCATGTGACTGTGGGGATGCTGTGCAACAGTCATAAGTGTGAGTCACTTTTTTCAGTGCCACTGTAACTTCAAACAGTGCTAAATGAATGGCTGAATGTACAGTATATACTACAACTCTAATACAAACATGGCATTACATGCAAGAACTTAGAATACTGAATAGAAATGTCCCGTATTAAGAAATCAATTGTGAAAGGTCTTAGATAATGTCAATCATTTTCTATGATTTTGAGTTTAATTTGTGAACCTTATTCTGCTGATGAAATAGTACTTTAGGAATAAATTGGTCAAGATAATTGAATGCTTCAGCCAGTTTTTATTGATGTGGATGAAGTAAATTCAAAAAGAGCCTGGGCAACCATTTGTCTGAAATGGTATAGGGCAGGGGTCAACAAACTGTGACTCTGGAGCTGCATGTGGCTCTTTCATCCTTCTGCTGCAGCTCCCTGTCGCCAGTCGGGGCAGAGGGAGGAGTTTCTGGTTGGGGCGGGGAAGCACATTGCGCCATGAGAAGACCTCATGTAAGGGGCGGGTTTTCTGGTCAGCTCCAAAATTGATAGGGCTTTTGGTTAGGGAAGGTAGAGGAAAAAGGATGCCATGCTAGGAGGAGACTCTATGGTGGGGGAACTGGACTTCCGGTCAGCTCCAGAATTGAACGGGGGGCTTCCGGTTGGGACCTTTGTGGCTCTTTGAGTGTTTATGGTTGCCAATCCCTGGTATAGGATCTCCTGCTTGAGTAGGGATTGGACTAGAAGACCTTCAAGGTCTCTTCTAATTCTATTATTCTATATTCTATGCCATTATTAAGTATAGATTTAATATGCCTCCCTGCTTTATAGAATTCAAGTCTGATGCTTGATTTTCTGTTATCAACTTTGTCATGAGTGTATATTGCAATCACGTCATTGACTATTCTCATTTTATCTTGATTCCACACAAAACCTCTATATTTACCATGACTCCACAACAAAATGACATTTACTATGTAACAAAACCAATATGTGATAGTCAATTTAAATGCAATTTAAATACTATTATGGGGGTGAAGCATAATTAATTTTAAAATCATATTTAAGTGGCTTTTAGTTTGTGATCTCCTGCCTCATTTAACGTAAAAAGAACATCACTAAATCATTTACTTTGCTTATAAGGAAAGCCCAATTTCAATTCTTGTGTTTAGCATTTTTAATTCCCTGCCTTTTTTTTTGAAAAAAATATCCTCCAGTTCCCATCATAACACAAAATATGAAACAGGCCTTTCTCACAAAATATTTTAGTAGTTGAGATTTCTATGTAATAACTGCATAAAATGTGCTCAAATGACCACATCAAATGACCACATCTGTCACAATGTACAAATAATTGAAAATTGCAGCCTACAGTTTTAATGGAGATATATTTCTTTCTTTCTATGTGTACAAAAAGAGTAATGTTTGGATCATGACTCCATGTTTGCTATATTGTAGATCCCTGTGAATGCCTAAGATAATATTCCCATTTCACTTCCTATTTTATTTCCATGTTGTATGTAAACATGAAGTTAGACTATCCAGGAATGATATCATCTGTCACAATGTGATATAGTTACGGTGGCAGCATCTGGCACTTAAACTGTGGTAAGTCATCAAAACACTTAAGTATGTGCTTAACTTTAATTTATAATGAACATTTGACTTGAGTGGATGTTACACATGATTACATGAATATAAACAGTATAATCCGAAGACTTTAGAAGATAAGAGGTTATGCTATAGACTGATTGACAGCGTTGAAAAGTGCATGGTTTTATCACATTATGAGGCTTCATTTTTTTATAGCGAGAAAGAATAATATCTCTTTATCCACATAAGTAAGAAGACAGAGAAAAAAAATGACAAAAAAGTAATTTTTAGGTGGGGAAAATCATCTTCCCACAAAAAACACATTCTGTAGTTCAATAACACTGATCTGTATCCATATAGCACGCGTATATCAGCTACTTCTATGGAATTAATTTAGAAAGCAAGCCTCAATGACCATGTTCCAAACAGAAACATACTGAATATGCAATAATGCCATTAGAAAAAGCTGACTTCACCTCTAGTAGGCTTACAACTGTGGGTGTCTTCCATGGAACTGAAATTTATGCAGGCATAAGCATTAGAAAGAAGTCATCATATGGCATAATATCATTACAAAATTGATGTGCAATCTGACATTTATGTCAGTCATGAGACGAGACTGATGTAAATTATATATTTCACATAGGTTTCATGACACAGGAGTTATCATCCCCCTCTTCCCTTTGCAAAGGCCCCTGATGTTTGAAATATGTCATAATACCAGTGTGGTTTAGAGTTTGGGAATCAATTAATTTCCATGAGATAATTTTGTGAGTTGTTGAAAAATAGAAATCAAGATTTGTCTAAAAGTATTCATGAACCTGTGGCAAAGGAAAGAACCAACATTCAATTCTTGCTCTGTCAAAACTAAATACTATAATAAAGAAACAGAATGGATGTCCTAGTTAATAAGAGCAAGTTGAAAGTAGCCACACCAGATATGAACATCTATGAGAACATCTGATTCCACATTTACTGTATGTCCTGGGAATGATGCTAGGCTGACTTCCCATGTTATGAAAAAAATAATTAAGCAGTTATTCTTTTCCATAGGTATCCCCTATACAGGTTGCCCTTCATTTATGAACACAATTGAGCCCAACATTTGTGTTGTTAAGTGAGAAATTTGTTAAGTGATTTTTGCCCCATTTTATGACATTTCTAGCCACAGTTGTAAAGTGAATCATTATAGTTGTTAGGTTAGTAACATGGTTGTTAAGTGAATCGGGCTCCCCCATTGATTTTCCTCCTCAGAAGGTCACAAAAAGTGATCACATGACCCTGGGATACAGCAGCGGTCAGAAGTATGAACCAGTGGCCAACCACCTGAACTGTGATCACATGATCGTACAGATGCTACAAAGTGGTAAGTCTGAAAAAGGGACAGAAGTCACTTTTTCAGTGCCGTTATAATTTTGAATAGTCGTTAAATGAACTGTTATAAGGCAAGGACCACTTATATTCTGACAAGCTAAATGTTTAATTCCCCCCTAACTCCTCTCTTTTAGCATCTGGAAAAAAAAGATGCACCTTTCTCTAGTCTTACCAAATTTGATGAATGTCTGTTTCCTGACCATTTGCTGTGCATCTGTGTACAAAGATGGTGCAACAGAGGGGCATGATGTTTTAAGTGAAGTGTTTTTATTCACTGAAAAGGCCTGCATGGAACACACAAACAAACACACATATAACATATTCATGCTTTCTTTTTATTATTCCTCCAAGAATTATACGTTTTGTCTTTTTTTTTAAAGATGGAAAGTCTAAAAACCTAATGAACTAACACAAGTTGACCAGGGGGGCAATGACAGCAGGTCTCTTAAGATCCTTTCAAGATGCTCTCAGGCAGAAGGATTTAATCTCATCAATTCCCCTCTTCCGCCACTGTGAATGATTTCCCCTCCCTCCTTCAGGTACCAAAAACAAAGTTATTGAAATGCATATACATTTGCTCTGTGGCCCCTTGGGGTCAAATATACACTGACCACCCTTCAGAAAATTCAGGTGGCCGTTTTCCACATGCTAAATCATCAATCAAAGCTATAAACATGGGGGACAACAAGGAAAGATAGCGTGTACAGATTATACAGATTGTTTAAAAGGCCTGGACAGCTGCCCCTGTTTCAGGAACTTCTTTCTAAGAATGTGGCTTTTGGGCCTTCTGTGTTAAAAAGGAATTAAATTCAGAAGTTAGACACTACAGAACACCCGTACGTCTGTTCACTTTAATGGATAAAATAGGCACAATTCAACCGCTGGACCCCCCCCCCTCTGACACTTAAGGTCACATCTCCTCAATGATAAAGGGCCCTGAAAGATACCTAACATTTGTGGTTTTCATTTCAGACCATTTTCCCCTGATCTTGATCTGTCAATAATTGATTTTTGTTGTGTGCGTGGTAGAAAAGGACAAAGAGGATACAGAACACCGGAAAAGAATGGTAAGATCAACATTACAAAGGGTGGGTTTTTTTTCAGAGTGAGAAAGGCAATATATGCTGTGAGGGGGGAAGGAAGCATAATTGAAATTCTCCTACTACTACTGATGCATCGTCTCTACCAAAGTCTATAAAATATATTCCAAACAAAGTCATGTCACAGTCCTACATCCAGTTACAAATGAGATAATCAGGTTCATTATATTTTCTTTTCAAGAAATTGTGATTCTGGTTCGGCATAGCCAAAGAAGAAAATGTGATTGGAAGCAAAAGGCATTATATCAATCAATCTCTCACCCAAACATCTGAAATGCATGATCTCTACCAAGTCCCACATTAAAGCGTCTAAATTTCGGAAAAGGAACCCCCCCCAATCTTATACAGTTCAATTTACAATAGTTCATTAGTGACCTTTCAAGATTACAATGGCGCTGAAAAAAGTGACATGACCATTTTTCACACCGACTGTTGCAGCATCCACACAGTCACCTGATCAAAATTCAGATGCTTGATAATGATTCGTGGTTTATGATGGTGCAGTATCATGAGGCCATGTGATCCCCTTTTGAGGACTTCTGACAAGCAAAGATTCACTTAACACCTTGTTACTAATGTAACAACTGCAGTGATTCACTTAACAAATGTGGCAAGGAAAGCCCTAAAATGGGGCAAAACTCACTTAATGAGTGTCTCACTTAACAACAGAAATTTGGGCTCAACTGTGGTCATACGTCGAGGACTACCTGTACTCAATACATTTCTCATCAGAACTAAGCATGCTGGAAACAGGAAGAAAATTCTGGAACCTTAAAATACTTGCTTTCGCAGTTCTTAATTATTTTACAAAAGGGTTTTACATATGTTGTGGTTTTGTTTCATCCAAAATCAAATGCATTATAATATGACAGGTCTAATTGTTAAGCGACTCCAGAGATATGAAAGGCAGTTCCATAGTGCCTGGATCCATGCTGATCTGATGATATCTAGATGGAAAGTTACATTAATACAATAAAAATCAGGCCAAATAATTTTCCCAACTTGTTTATATTAATTTATCTTTTTCCCCCTACTTGCCCCTAGATTAGGATCTTAATCCACATGCTCATGGGTCACAACATTTTAAGTTGCTGGGAACCTCTGTGGAAGTTAGTTTTTCTCATTTGCTTTTCAGCTTCTTGGCAAGCATTTCTGTCTTAAGTGATGTTGATGTTTTTAAATAAGACCTTGACTCTAGTTTTTGGGAGTCAGGTGGTCTGCAAATTTCATAAAAAGTAATGAATTGTTTTGGTTTGGTTTTTAATCCTTGCTATTGTTTTAATTTCTGTTTGTTCACAATTTGGAATAGGAAAGAGCAATATATACTTGGCTTCCTACTCGGCCTCAAACATAAATAGTGGGGATATAATTCTTAGGCATTTGAAAAGTTATACTGCTCTTAATTCAATGGGTGTTAATGCTGAACCTATCTGTAATCAATCAGTCCCAAATCAATCAAACCTGGCCAACTATAGGAGGTGGTATTCATCTCCATTTCAAGGCCATGGAGCCAGTGCTTCCAAAGATATTTCCATGGTCATGTGGTCAGCATGACATCAGGGAGTGCTGTTTACCTTCCAACTGAAGTGTGTACCTATTTATCTACTCACAATTGCAAGCTTTCAAACTGCTAGGTTGGCTAGGAGCTAGGGCAAGAATAGGAGCTCACCCCATCGCTAATAATAATCTGCCTATTCCAAGTTCTTGCAAAGGACTTGATAGGTGGATAAAAATGCCAAATCCAGTGTGAACATCGAATGACTGGGTGACCAACCTCAGTAACTTGATGGTTGGGTTGGTTGTGCGAAGAGGATGAGAGCTATGCCAAAGGTTCAAACCATAATGGACAGGCTCATCAGAGGAGCCAGGACTCAATAGGTGGACAAAAATGCCAAATCTAATCTAAACATCTGATTGACTGTGCGACCAACCATAACCAACAATAACAAATACTCTATTGTTTCGGGGCAATTCCTTCTCTTTCCTGACAAGGTTCTATTCCTTTGTTTGCCCAGCTATTTTTTTTTCTGAGATAGAAACAATAAATGTCCACAGAAAACAGTAGAAAAACTCTGGATTTTTCACTCTTATCTAATAAATGGAATTTCTGTCCAGTGCTAAATAACTTGGAAAGTGCATCATCCAACAACAGAACAGGATACAGTAAGGTAGGTTTTTTCCTTAAGTTAAGACTTTAAGATTAAGGTGTTTGGATGCTGATTTTTTCTTTTAAGGAAAAAATCTTGCAGTAGGAGGCTTAATCTTCTAAGGCTTGAATCTTAGAATACTGTATTTACTGTAGGAACATTTATACCTAAGTGATACACTTGCTCTAAGAAGGATGTTAGAAACTAAAGGGACTTGTTGTTCAGCTCAGTTATACCTGCTTACTATTATGCTCCCATAAGACATTGTGATTGTTTTTACTGTGTTCTCACAAGACGGAACTTTTTCCAGTAGACAACAAGTTAACTCTCTTAGTGTTCATCACCACAGAGGACAATATTCATCCCTTCACAAAGAGTCCCCATAGTCCCTTTTTCAATTTAATTCTTTCCTCCTAATTAAGACTTCTGATGGAGGTATATAGGCCTTTGCTTGGGGCTGAATATCACCCAGCGAGAGAACATATCATTATGAAAGGAAGTGAGGCAAAAAAGAGGCCCCCAAACAGCTCTTAAGTGCTTCTTCCTACCCCTAAATTGAAAGTGTCTGAAAAAGCAAAGAACAATAAAGGAAATAATCTCTCTTTCAATAATTGCTGTTGCTCTAATTGCTTCTTTGTACCCCAAACCACCGAGGAACAGAAAAGGAAGAAGTCCTGGATGGACATAAAATGTGAAAATGAAAATGAAAGAGTATAAAGTTCCCTTGGTTAGAGAGCTGTGAGGTTAAGAAGGCAGAGGGCTGAATTTGGACCACACATTGTTTATACTAAATTAGCAATTATTTTCAGGTTGAAGTGGTTGTCTAAGGTTTTAGTCCTATGCCCAATAAGCCCCATTGAATTGTTTACTGATAATTAGAGGAGGTATAAATCTGGACTAGAAATTGCTTCCTCTCTTGTTAACAGTTACTTTTAGAGAGAATTCTTAGAATATTGCAATATAAATGAAAGCATTCCTGTAAGAGAACTGTCCAGGTCTTTGCTTGAAGATATCAGCAAAGGACAGATAGATAACTGATCCAGTATTGAACTATTCTGTTAAACTTCCAAACCAAATTAACTATTGGCGGGCTGTCTATAGTTGATTGAGGCTCATCTGAAAACTGTTGTAAAAACGCCATGTAATATTTGGATGGGAGGGAGCTGCATTAGCACAACTATTGGCAAACCAAATCAACACATAACTGTTGACATGCGTCATGCCCAGTTTTAAAGACACCCCCTCTCCAATATTGTAACATCAGTTGCTACAATTATGAGATATGGGAGCTTAAAACAGAATATGTTTCTATCTATCCTAACTTTTGTTATTTAGCATCCCTCAAATACAAGATTTGCTTTGAAATGTCTGAATGCATTTCCAATCTGATATCTAGCTTTATAAAGTATTCCATCTCTTCTCTTTTTGTCAAGCCACATCTCCCCCTCCCTCTCCCACAAACCGAAATAACGGAAGAAGAACAGGCACTTTCTTTGGCTGTACTTTTATCTTGGCAGAATTCTCTATGACTCTCTCCCAAGGTTTTCCTAAAGGCAACTGGACTTCCTTGTTTTTATTCCTTTGAAAGTTAGAACTGAAGAACTTCTTGGATGAGAAAACAAAGATTTTCAAAAGAAAAGAAAAAACCCAAGAAATTCTAGTTGGCTTTTGGAAAACTAACTATGTCCTGGATCAGTGGTGGGTTTCAAAAATTGTTCAAACCTACTCTGTGGGTGTGGCCTCCTTTGTGGAGTGGCTGCCGCCCATGTGACCGGATATGAAGATGCCAACAACACTTGTCAGAACCACCTTAAGTTACCTCACACACAGCAATAGCAATAGCAATAGCAGTTAGACTTATATACCGCTTCATAGGGCTTCAGCCCTCTCTAAGCGGTTTACAGAGTCAGCACATTGCCCCCAACAACAATCCGGGTCCTCATTTTACCCACCTCGGAAGGATGGAAGGCTGAGTCAACCTTGAGCCGGTGAGATTTGAACCGCCGAACTGCAGATAGCAGTCAGCTGAAGTGGCCTGCAGTACTGCACTCTACCCACTGCGCCACCTCGGCACTGGCATGCATAAGAATATGATGTAAACTTGTGTTTTAAAAGGCATCTTTGGTTTGCGTTAAAACAACCTTCAACACACGCAATGTTCTGATTGTACCACAAATGTAGTAGTCCATCCTTACCTTTCACAGAGGCACTGAGTTTTATAAATATGAGCATGATAGTGTAGAATAATCATGTCCAAGGACCAGTGGTGGGTTTCAAAAAATTTGGAGCCTCTTCTGTAGGTGTGGCCGCTTTCCGGGTCCACTGGTGGAACCTCTTTAGTAGATTTGACGAACCGGTTTCTACCAAATAGGTGCAAACTGGTAGGAACCCACCTCTGTTCTGGATGATCAAGAAGCTACATAGACATCTATGACTGTTCCATAACAAAACAAGTAGGGTTCCTACCCTTTTTCAAGTTAGTTCTGCAAGCCCCATACAGGTAGTCCTCAATTTACCGATCACAATTGAGCCCAACATTTTTGTTGCTAAGCAAGACATTGGTTAAGTGACTTTTGCCCCATTGTGCGACTTTTCTTACCACAGTTGTTAAGTGAATCACTGCAGTGGTAATTACAATTGTTAAATGAGTCTGACTTCCCCACTGGACGTTACTTGTCAGGGAATCACATGACTCTGGGACACTATAATTGTCATAAATATGAGGACAATTCCCAAGTGCCTGAATTTTGATCATGTGACAAAGAGAGCTGCAACGGTTGTAAGTAGGAAAAAACGGTCATCGGTCACCTGTTGTAACTTCAAACGGTCCCTAAGTGGCTGTTGTAAGTTCTAACCATATATGTAGGTTCATGGATACCTTTAGAGGTAAAATGCATGCTTGTATTCCTAAGTTATAACATATTCAAAATTTTGGATGGATTAGACCAAAGGTCTGCAGGATTCTGCATTGGTCGTTTGGCAGATTGAAATGAATCAAAGCAATAGAATACTGTAACTGCTATTACTTGCTGGCAATTGCTACTCTGTGATATATTGAGGCTAAATCAGAAAAATCCTGATTCAGTTCAAATTCTGAGAAGAATATCTATGGAGAATAGCAACTGAATAGATTGTTATCTATTTTTTTTTATTTATTAGAGTTTTTATCTCACTTTAGAGCCGATGGTGGCGCAGTGGTTAGAGTGCTGTACTGCAGCCCCTTCAGCTGACTGTTATCTGCAATTCGGTGGTTCGAATCTCACCAGCTCAGGGTTGACTCAGCCTTCCATCCTTCCGAGGTGGGTAAATGAGGACCCAGACTGTGGGGGCAATAATGTTGACTCTGTAAACCGCTTAGAGAGGGATGAAAGCCCTATGAAGCGGTATATAAGTCTAACTGCTATTGCTATTGCTTTATTCTTTTTATAAATAATATTTATTTATAATTAATGGAGTTATATTCAATGTAATTATTGAGTTATTTTATAACAAAACTCAAGGTGAAGATACTTACTCCTTCTTCCCTATCAGAACAACCCTGTGAGGTGATTGTGGGGGTGACTCGGCCAAAGTCACCCTGTTGACTTTTATGGCTAAGGCAGGATTAGATCTCACAGTCTCCACATTTCCAGCCTTGTGCCTTAACCACTAGATCAAATTGACTCTCATGCCTTCCATCTAGCAAGTGTACCAAATAAAATGGAAGGTGATTCTTTCCCCCTCCCTCTGAATCTGACTAATCATTTAAACAAGTAAAGGTGTTTTATGGACCAATTCCATACATAAGAAAGATTCAAAAATAGTTTGAAAAAGTTTGTTCAAGAGAAAGCAGCTCCCATAATAGCACCCCACAGTCACCTGGTGAAATGATATAGAAATCTATATGTGCAAGGTGGAAAACTTTCCCTCTGGTGCCAAACGGAATGATCAGTACTCTGGGCAGCTGAACGAGGCACAGATTCCAAATCTAGCACCTGGGTGGCAGGTTTGTCTGTGCCCACTGCTGTGTTGTGGGCAGAACATGCCAGATTCCCAGCTGCTTTATTTCAGGAGGGTAGGAAAGAGTATTGAACCAGGATAAGGTCCATGATACAATTAACAAGGTAGCATTGGCAAAAGAGCAACCATATTTCCAAGGGTTTGTTCTGCTAAAAATAAACAAGCAAACAAAACAAAACTTCAGTGTAGCATAGCCAGCAAAATATAATATTGCAATGCCCAAACAAACAAACAAACAAACATGTCATTTATATTCCACATTACCTCCATGGAGCCCAAGGCACTGAATCTGCATGTGATGTGCTACCCAGACAGCAATCAGATATACATGCCTTTTAGATCACATCTTGGTTTCAAAGTTACATTCCTTTTTAATTCGATGCAGTTTTAATCCATTGTCCAAAACTGTCCTGTTAACTAATGAAGGGTGAGAATAAATGAATATCATACGTATACATTTTCTGATCATCCTCTAAGCAATTTTATATATAGTGCAATTCTAATCCAACCTCTCTCTACAAGAGTAAGTCATAAGTCCCCTTTTTTTCTATAATCTATACTAAGACCACAAATCATAAAATCATTTCTTTTATATGCAAAAAGTCCACAAGGAGGTTCTAGTCATTGATGAATGTCAATAATGACCTTCCCTAATCAAAGAAGTCAATTTGGCTATCTCAGAAAGTTATATCAATTTTGCCAACCATACCTCTATGGGGCTATTGCCAAACCTTTTCTTCTTTATTCATGCAATCATCTCTTCTTTAATGTTTTTTCATGATTCTGTTCATTTCCTTTTTTCTATTTTTTCTTTTTCCCTTTTATTATATTTTTTCTTTGAATGTATTTCTATACAGTATATGTAAAGTCTTTTAATAAAATTATATTTTATAAAAGAGAATAAAGAAAGGATCTATATATCCTTCAATGCATTAGCATGTTTGTAAATTAGTTTTAGTGGTCACACAAGCTGTTGACATTTTTGGAAAACTAATTTGTGACTCATTTTAGCTAAACCTTCTGCAGCTTTTTTGTTCTGCTTGTCTGCTTGGCTCAGAATGCAGAGAGTTGAAATCCTAGTATATTGTTGGCTTGTTAGGTTTTAGAAGATTGTGTTATCTGTTTCTGACCCCCCCCTCCGTACACCGAGGCACTCCGACACAAGATTACTGCTAGACAATTTATTCACAGTAAATTAACACACTGACAAGACTTTGGCAGTAATCCAGATTTCCAAGATAAGAAAATACACACGAGAGCTTCTCCAGCGTTGGTATATTAGTTGAATCCTGCAAACAGCCTCCTCCCAAAGTATCTCCTTATATACTCTCTTGGGAGGAGCCTAATTACAACCACCTGGGTCCAATTATCTTCTGTATCTATGTAGTTGCTGTCAGCGCTTATCGCCACCTTTGCCTGGCGTCCGGAACCAACTCCCTTAGCTCCTCCCCACTGCTCCAGGGCCTGACATCAAGGACCAACTCCTTTGGCTTTCACCGGCTGCTCCATGCCTCAGGCGCCTCCTGTTGGCCAACCCAATCTCTCTGGTCCCTGCTCAGAATCTGAACTCTGTCCAGGGTCCTCCACATCTTCCAGAGCCGACTCATAGGGCCCATCACTGTCAGAGTCTGTTTGCAGCTCCAACGGCTCCTGCTGGGCCACAACAGGTATCCTAGTCTCCCTTTTTTCCACTAGAAATTAAGTACATTTTTAAACCAGTTTAGGATTCTGTATACCATTAAAACTCTCATTGTCGTTACTTTTAACTGGGTGAAGTGGTGTATCATAGGTCAATAAATGTTGAGCCAAGGAACCTTAAGTGAGATAACTTATAGAATGAATCCAAAATCCGAGACTCATGACTCCTGAGAGAATGAAATTTGAGAAGATTGTGGCTGCTTCAATGCTACTGGGCTGCTGCTGTGTGCTCTGATCTTCATTTTCAATATTCCATGGTAGTTTCCTAGCCAGTCCCTTCAATGCTTTGCTTCCTCCTCCACCCAGGATCACCCTAGTAGAAAGGGAAGGGAAGCCAGTTTAGTCTACTGGTTAAGACATTAGGCTAGAAAGCAGCAGGCTGCGAGTTCAAGTCCCATTTTACTCAAGAATGACAGCTGGTGACTTTGGGGCCAGACACCCTCTCTCAGCCCAACCCATCTCACAGGGGTGTTGTTGTGGGGAAAATAGGAGGAAGAAATTGTGTTGGATACATTTATCACCTTGAGTTATTTGTAAAAAATAATAATAAATGTGGAATCAAATAAATAAAGAAAGGGAAAGGAGGATTTCTGATACTGCCTGCCATCATCTCCCCACAATCAACTCAAGAGGGAAACTAGCAGGAAGTCAGACGTTGCTCCTGTCCCACTGCTTTGGCCATGGTCATTCTGTTTCTCTGTTTAGCAGTGGTGGGTTTCTACTGATCCGGACCAGTTTGGTTGAATTGGTAGTGGTTTGGCAGCCTGGGTCACTGGAACCGGCAGCGACCCAGGTCTCTCACACACCTGGTTCCCCAGTCGGCACCGTTGGTGCCGCCATATTGTTTTTCAGTTCTGCGCATGCGCAGAACAATTTTAATGGCATTGCCCATGCGTGCACATGAGTGAACCAGTAGTAGTGCCGGCCGGAACTCACCCCTGCTGTTTAGGTAAGGAAATATCTCTGAAACAATGGCCTAATGGGGCATGGGTATAGTATGCCACAGATAAGTAGGGCCTCAGTTTGAAGACAGTGGTAATTTTCCACATGATAACATTCTTGCTTGCTGTCCTACATTAATAGAGCTCACTCTGACTCTTCCTGACTTCTAAACCATTTCAATTCTAAGTCTCAAAATAGCCTCAGATTATTGCTGTGTCTCAAATTCTGATGGTTCATTTTGCATCAAGTTTCCTTACTCATATCTAGATCTTTCTTCATGTCAGTTTCTCTGCCTTGGTGGCTGCTTTTCAGTGTGAAATTGCCACTTCCATTGTTTTTCTTTTGGCCTTCAATCTATCCCATCTATGAATAATCTCCATAAAATCTACCTGAGGCCTGAGCTTTTCCCATTCATTTGTGCCAGAAATAAAGCCAATGAGGTTCCCCAGTGCCTCACCCTCCTCAGTAGACTGTATGGCAGCATCAATATCTACGGGCTCTGTTTTCGTTGGTGATGACAAGAAAGCCTTGCAGCTGTGCAGCAGCACAGCAGCAACCTTGTGAAATGAGATTCACACTCTGCTCAGTTGTCAGTGGGGTGGCCATGTATGATTCAGCCCGTGTTAAGTCAAGAAAAGGAGAAGGCACGCCAAGCCATCACCTCTTACAAACCCTAAGTACCCCCTTTTGACTGCCACTGCTTTGCCGAAAATAACACATTTAGTCATTTGTCATAATTATAAGAAGCCCAATGACATGGAATGCGGGCCCACCTTTTAATGCTGCCAAGACTGTTATAATACAGCCAGCAGGGGACTGCCGCTGTGAGCAATCACAACTGTGGTGCCAGTTAAATTCCAGCCGAAAGGTCATACGTGACCTTTGTGAGCAGTTCATCGCAAATGATTGATCTGCCAGCAACAAAACTAATAATTACACAGCACTTCATTTCCATTCATCTCTGTAACATGAAACTTATCCCAGTGTGAAGGACCCAGGCCACGGAGGAATAAATCGGCGAACCATAAACCTACTAAAATCCACAGGTGCATCTCCCATCGTGTGTTGTCCCTATGTTACCTAACTATTTTTGAGAGCTTCCCCAAATTTACCCGTATACTGAATTTATTATTTTAATCTTTCCTTTGATAACCCTGATTTTTAGGCTGCATTTATTATGGTGCAAGTCCCACTGAACACCCATTTGGTGAAATAGGCATAGTAGTGCAGTGTGAATGTGTTAGTTAGTTAGTTTAGTTTATTAAACTTGTATTGCCGCCTATTCCCGAGGGGAATGTGTGCTTGGGGATACCTGATGAATGGGTTTCTTGCTACTTGCATCGCCGGATCTATTTATATATAAAACAGCTTTTGGTATTTAAAATAAACTCTGCAAACAAAAATCGTACCACATATGTATATGCCGAGGAATGACCCCATCGAAAGAAGCCAGAATCCTCTCCTGATCTCAGGATGATAAATTTGAAGTTTAATGTGTCATTCCCAGGAGATTCTTGATATTTGACATAAATCTCAGTAGGGAAATATTTATTGTACATTAGCATCCGTTATATAAGAGAGGGGCATCATTTCAGTGCAATGGGAAATTAAACAAGCGACGAGACAGATCAATGGATCTTTCAGGACACTCCTCTAATTCACTTGAGACAGCTGTATGCACCATGGAAAGCTGACTGAGGCAACAAGGGAAATTCTCTGCATGATTTCCCTCCCACCCTTTGCTCAAGAACAACAACAAAACAACAAAGAAATAGCAGTCAGTTTTTGTTTTCTATGAAACACCACAGAGAGCACAGACAAATCTTAAATCCCTGGTTAAGTGCATATAACAGCATGGGGACTTATTCTGAAATTCCCATTTTTTCTTTGAAAGAAAACAAAAATCAAAAACCCCAAAGCAAAAACCCTACTGCGACAAAGAAAAGATTCCATACAAAACTCAGTTCATGTGTGTGCGTGCATGTATATGTGCCTACAGATTCACATTTTTGTTCTTTTGGAAGCTGCTGGACGATAGCTGCTGATGCTGCTACATTGATCTCTTCTTAATGAAAGAAGGTTGTTGTACCTACATTTTCTCAGCTTTATTGTGAACCCTTTGGCTTTTGCGGACAATGGTCCAGGCATGTGTACAATATAACATTTCAACATGGGCCTCACGACATGATCTGATTGTTCTCATCTTCTATCCAAATTTGTTCAAGAAGGGTATTTTCATATTTTTTTCTTGTACATTGCTTTTAGCAATAAACAAAATTATTATCAAAAATTATTATTTAATTTTTTTTTCAAATAAGTCAAGGTGGAACACAACAACCCTGCGAGGGATCCTCAGTAGAGAGAGAGAGAGAGAAAGTAACTGGCTCAAATCACCAGCTGGCTTTCATGGCTGATATGAACAAGTTTATTTGAATATTACCTGGTATAACAACAGATGCTTTATATTAGTTAAGCTGAAATCAGTAAGCTTCTATGATTCCAATTATCATACAATTCAACCCTTCTAGAGAACACTAGATCCAGGAAATGCTCTTCAGCATTTAATTGAAGCTCTATGGATTTTAAAACTAATTTCTATTTACTCTTAAGATACTAAATAGGCTATCCATGCTCACTTATGAAATTTAGTACCAGTATCATAGACCAAATGCACTTTTTTTTCTAGTTTCAATTAGTCCAAAGTAGTTTCCAAGCAAAGCACCCCTTGTAGCAGGGGTGTCAAACTCAATTTCATTGATGGCCGCATCAGGTCTGTGGTTGACTTTGGGGGGCCAGCCAGCTGTGGCCAACTGGGTGGGCATAGTCATCTTGACACCACACATTGGGCATGGCCAACTGGGTGGGCATGTCTGACTGGGTGGGTGTGGCCATCTTGATGCCACTCCCCAAACTGTTGGCATGTTTCCTCTTCATAGTGGGTAGACTGGACCAAAACGACACAGGATGGCCCTCTTACATTTTCCAGGATGGCCCTGTGGGCCAGAGCGAAACACATTGTGGGCTGGATCTGGTCCACAGGCCTTGTGCTTGACACCCCTGCCTTATAAGAAGAAGAGATTTGGTTAAATTTGGCCTGTTCCCTTTCCTGTAGTTTCTATCCAGCATCACCCAAATTTTTCTTAGGGCGAAATGGAAAGTATAATCTATAAAAAATATTATCTTTTTCCTTCCACACAATAAGAAATTTCCACTGGATCATAGTTCTCTCTGGCAATGGAAGTAACTCTAGTATTGATGGATGATCTTTTCTGAGTTTAGCACATATTGGCGGCCATCCAATCTAGCTTTCCAGTCCTTATGCTAACTCACAATTTCAAAACAATTACAAATGTGCTTTCAGTGAAAAGGGTAAGTATTTTTATTGTCTATAACATTTACATATTTTAGAAGAATTTTGAACACCTCCATTGTAGTCTAATTGTCTTGAATGTCACAATACATTAAAAATTTTGGCACCGATATTAGTATGAAGAACAATTCAGCACTTTCGCAAGCCTTTACTGTCATAGCCAGAAAATCCACTTATTTCATAAAGAAAAATGTGGCACAAATAGGGCAGAATCATAGGGCACAAATGTGGCTCAACATAGTGACTGTTTTTTTAACACTCATGAACTTAAAGTGTGGAGCTTCCTTGATGAAAAGTACCAATTACATAATGGTAGAATTGCACTTTTGGATATATCTGCAGAATTTAATCAAAGCATGTTATAAAGGAGCTTATGTTTTTTTTTTTTTAAAGATGGTTTAGCTTCCTGTGTTTTAACTTGCATGCCGATAAGACTTTTGGATTCTTTTTATTAAGTTCTACTGGGGTATTTTTCGGGAATGAAAAATTGTGAGAGCTTTTAGAACACTTGACAATCATTTTAAGGCATAGGTCCCCAACCCCTGGGCCATGGACCAGTACTGGGCCACAGCCCATTTGCAACTGGGCTGCACAAATGGCAGGTACACAAGCTTCATTTGCATGAGCAGTGGGCACTTGCAGGAACATGTGCCTACCGCTCAGGCAAATGGAACTGTGCACACTTGTCTGCCACTCGCACAGAAGTATTTCCCCTCTGCCCCCCCCCTTGCCAGTCTGCAAAGCTGGAAAGGTTGGGGACCACTGTTTTAGGGATCATGGTCATGAGCCAGTTTGACGACCAAAGTGGGATGATTGTCCATTTTCAAAATAAAGAGTTAAATTTAACTTGGACCCAACTGAATTCACTTAGGAGGGAAAAAATCCCATTAATTTCAGTTGAATTATTTGTTATGCTTACAATCAAGGCCTCAGGCTGTTCCTTAGAATGTTTACTAAAGGGTTACGGAAAACACTCCAAAAAGATAATAAAAGCAGAAAAGTAACGATAGTACTGGGATTTGAATGATGTCGAATAGCACATAGGAAGACAGTTGTGATAAATTTGTAAAAAGATTTTTATCTGTCTCTTTGAGGTAATTTTCTCTTTTTATACTTCTCTGCATCAGTTTTATCTCCAGCCATCAAGTTGTCTTTTAATTCAGAAAAAAAGAGCGGGTGTTCTTCAGTTACTGTTTACTAGTAAAGAATCCCCATCCTGGGCAGATGTTGCTTCCCTTAAACCGTCTATAAGGAATAAAACCAACCACTTTCTGTTGTACTGACATTACTGCTCCTAGAGGATTCAGAACCAAAACCGACATTCTTCTCTGAAGTCTTTCCACTGTGTCTTGATCCACTATTGCAGCATAAAGAATCTGGGTAAATTCTATACCTGACAACAGAGGTGGGTTCCTACCAGTTCGCACCTATTCTGTAGAACCGGTTCGTCAAATCTACCGAACCGATTAGAAGAGGTTCCACCAGTGGACCCAGAAAGCAGGCCACACCTACAGAAGAGGTTCCAAAATTTTTTGAAACCAACCACTGGTCCTTGGATATGATTATTCTACACTATCATGCTCATATTTATAAAACTCAGTGCCTCTGTGAAAGCTAGACTACTGCGTTTGTGGTGGCAATCAGAACATTGCGTGTGTTGAAGTTGTTTTAATGCAAACCAAAGATGCCTTTTAAAAACAACTTACATCATATTCTTATGCACGCCAGTGCTGTGTGTGAGGTAATTTAAGGTGGTTCTGACAAGTGTCGTGGGCATCTTCATATCCGGTCCAATGGGTGGCAAGCCACTCCCATCTGGTCACATGGGCAGCAAGCCACTCCCACAAAGGAGGCCATACCCAAGAGTAGGTTCGAACAATTTTTGAAACCCACCACTGCCTGACAAATAAAAAGGATAAATTATTCATATCATAGAGTGCTACACCAAAGCACAGCATGGTGAGGTAAGGAGTGAATTAAGTGCATTTCCTGGGATTTGTTTACTTAACACATAATTTTAATTTTGTGGGAGGTCCTCGGTGCTCTCTGAGCTTCCTTATTCTTTTGCAGACGTTTCATTACACAAACTAGGTAACATCATCAGTGCAAGTAAGGAGTGTTGTTTGCTGTCAGGTTATATTCTAGTGGCTTGTCCTGCTTGCCTTTTAATATTGTGGCTGCACAGGATTTCAGGTTGAATTCCAAAATGGAGGCTTCAGGGATACTGCAGCACATGTATTTATTTATCAAATTGCTACACCACCTATATCATTTAAATGACTCTGGGCAGTTTACAACAACATAACATGCATACATATCGAGTGGTGGGATTCAACATTTTCTACTACTGGTTCGGTGGGTATGGCTTAGTGGATGTGGCCTGTTGGGTGTGGTAGGAGAAGGATACTATAAAAATCTTCATTCCCACTCCACTCCAGGGGAAGGTTACTGCAAAATCCCCATTTCCCTCCCAATCAGCTGGGACTCGGGAGGCAGAGAATAGATGGGGGCCGGGCGAGTCAGAGGTGTATTTACCCGTCAGTGGTGGGTTTCAAATTTTTTTAGAACCTCTTCTGTAGGTG
This sequence comes from Thamnophis elegans, assembly GCF_009769535.1. NCBI lineage: Eukaryota > Metazoa > Chordata > Lepidosauria > Squamata > Natricidae > Thamnophis > Thamnophis elegans. The sequence continues at coordinate 15,390,520 of NC_045548.1, forward strand.
TGGCCTGCTTTGTGGGAGTGGCTTGCCGGCCATGTGACCGACTGAGAGTGGCTTGCTGGCCATGTGGACTGAGTGGGAGTGGCTTGGCAGTCATGTGAGTGGCGTGACCAACTTGTAAAATGTGGTGAAACTCACTTAACAACGTTCTTGCTTAGCAACCAAAATGTTGGCAGGCATTTTGGCATTTTGGCATTTGAAGCATGCAAGTCTTAAAACTGTCAAGGTACAAATCCTTGCAGCCCTAACCCTTTAGAAAAAAACCCCAGGGGTGTCAAACTTGACGGCTTTAAGACTTGTGGACTTCAACGCCTAGAATTCCTCCTCCAGTCATGTTGGCTCAGGAATTCTTGCATTGAAGCGTGCAAGCCTTAAAGCTGTTAAGTTACAAGACCCTTGCCCCCTAACCCTTTAGAAAAAAACCCCCAAGGGTGTTCAAACTTGACAGCTTTTAAGACTTGTGGACTTCAACTCCCAGAATTCCTCCTCTTGCTCTTCATCTTGATGATGTGCGGATGGACGGGGGGAGGGAGCTGGAACCGGTTCTAAACAGCAATGTAGATTTGTGGAACTATTTATAGAAGAGGTTAGAACGACAGGAACCCACCCCTGTTACCGGCTCTCTGAACTACTCAAAATTTCTGCTGAATTTTTCAGAATCTGCTGAACACCATCTCTGTACATATCTAATATCCATATGTTCCTCCTTTCCTAAGATTGTGTGATTGCTCTTTAGATCTGTTATGCCACAAGGTTGTAAAATGTATTATATTCATTTTCTGAAACATCTTTTTTCCCTACCTGAACTGAATTTGTTTCCATGTATTGAATGTTGGATGCTTGTGATTAAAGTGATTTTAAAAAAAAGCCAAAACCAACAAGTGAAAAACTTTTGTACAAAAATAATTTAATTTGGCAAACAAGCTGAAATTTTAAAGATGGTATCTTAGCCAAAAATCATCCAGTAGCTGCGGAAACCATCCAAAAACATGAATAATAAATTCCTTCATTCAGTTCAGATTCATTGGATTTATAGAATATACAAAAATCTTGAGGAGAAATGTTGTGGATAGTCATGAACTATTGTCTAGAAGATTGTCCAGGGACAAAATAAGCTCTTTTTAACCTCCTGGGGCCAAGTTGTTTTTACTTAATAACCTTTGTGGCAATCCAGTAACAGTATTGCCAGCAATATCTCTGGATGGAGAAAAAAGTTGGAACTGTCATTTTGGGGTTCTTGGTTAAAGAGCAGTTAGGAGCTGTAGCCAGATAGGACTTTGCCCAGAGTTTTTTGCAGATCAAATTCCCAAGATTATCTTTCAAGACCCGGGATATACATTTCTCAAATAAAATCATAGCTTCATTGATCAGTAACTTCTCAAGACTGTTATTCTCTTATATACTTCTGGCAGAGCAGAAAAACAAACTGCAGGTGATCCAGAAGTGGTAGATTGAAAGAGCAGATTGAAAGGTTAGCTGTTTTTACCACCTGCTGTGTAAAGAAGTAGAAGTACACCTTGTGTTCATTTTATCTATTAATGCTGCTCTTCTATTTAGGCATTCAATTTTGTTCAAATCTTTCGAGAAACATTATTCTCCCCTGAGGCCATACTGCAAGCTCTCCTGAGTCCTACACAGCATCTTCACAACATTCTGTGAAGTTGATATCCCCACAGTGACAGGCAGGTAATCCCCCCCCCCAAAAAAAACCCTCACACTCTGAGCAGAATTCAAGATCTTTTCTTTGTTTTAACTTTGATAATAAACCAACAAAAGAAAAAAAAATCTGCCCTAGAATTACTCTCCTGTAAAGAACTTTGAAAGCTCTTAGAAGGCGTTTATAGAATTGCTGAACTTTAATCTAAGTAACTTCTGGTACGGCCTAAATCCAGAGGTGTCTACTCAAAAGCATCTCGTGCTGGATTCAATAAGCATATTCTCAGGGAAGGATGTTTATGATTCATTTATTCTGTCTCTGTCTCTGTCTCTGTCTCTGTCCCTCCCTCCCTCCCTCCCTCCCTCCCTCCCTCCCTCGTGTTTTATGCAAATTTACTTGAAAATAGGCAGCGGTGGACTTCAAAAATTTTAGCAAGAGGTTCTCTACCGTGGTGTGTGTGTGGTCTAGTTGGCATCCTGAACCATAGTGTGTGGGTGGGTGTTTTTGTCCTTCCAGAGCTCTGGAGGCTTTCCTTGAGCCTCTGGGAGGGTGGAAACAGCCTCCCCAGGCTCTGGAGGCCCCCTGGAGGCCGGAAACAGGCCAGATTTCCTGTACATCCATTAGGCCTGTTTTTCGCCTTTCCCAAGTCTCTGTGCGTGCCCTGCACTTACCTATATCCAAAATGGACCACATGGGGACTCCTGGGAGGGGCAGGGTGGGGGTGGTGGTTGGCGCCAACCAGAAGAAGGATTTGGGGGTTCTCCAAACTGCACAGAAACTTAGCTAGAAGTCCTCCCGAACCCCTGTGAACCCCCAGCAGCCCACCCCTGAAATAGGACTGTTCAGTAACATTAGCTATCAGAAATGATGTAAGCCTAAATTTCTCTAAATTGAGCATTTTGTGACTCTTTGTGGCACTTGTACTGTGTTGCTTCCCATTTTTAAAAATTAAACACTTTTAAACAGTCAAGTGGGAAAGGAGAATTGGTAGCCACCATAGCCACCATATTGAAAATAGTGGAATTGTATTATTTTCATAACAATTAGGCTCCAAGGAAATTGATGACTGGATCAGAATCTTGCTAAATTGTTAAGAAATTAAATCTTAGTCAGAATAAATAATAGCACACTCTACAACTTGGAGACGATTTAGAAACATTTAGTGCAACATTTGGACATTTAAAATTTAAATATATACCCCAAACAAATCCCAAATAGTGATATTTTTCTCTGCTGACTGTTTGCTTAGACAACTTTGTCAAAACATCTGTTTTACTATAATCTAATTTTCCATTCAGGAATATGGTTCCCTTTATCCTCTATTCCCATGCTTGATTGTGCTTAATTGTTTTGCAGTAAAAGAAATAACCACAGCCCCTTCTCTCAACAGCCCAGCAAACAAGTGAACTAAATTCCAGATCACATGGGGAGTTTTGGTGGGAGTTTCTGTTTAGCGCACATCCTTCCTGAACAATCCTTGTTGGAAATACAAGTTCACTTCTTGAGAGAAAAGCTCATTAAAAACTAGCAGATCTCAGTGGTTTTATTGCAAACCAATCAACCTGAACCTGTAAAGGAGTCTGACCTCACCCAGATTCATGGGTCTTCTATTTTTGACTTTACCTGCCGGTGATAAGAATTGATTTTAAAGGCTCTAAAATTAGCTCTGTACATCAAAGAATTGTTATAACATGTCTCTGTACCGTTCCACTTTTACAGGTTTTTCTGTTCACTGTGTGCTCCTTAATTGAAAAAGTGTAACCCTCAAATCCAGAAATGGGTGACTGAGTTAACTCTGCAATGGAAAGATCACTAGAAAATTGACTTCCATGAGAGAGGTTGTTTTCACGGAAGGCAGGGAGAAACTTGAGGGTAATTCCCGTAAAGTTAACAAGGTCACTTTAAGTGTAGTCTGTTCTGTTCTTTCTGTAACTTATCTGAGACAAGATGGCTTCTCCAATGTAATTTGGAAGTATCTTTGACTTAATGCCATGCCCTCACTTAGCATGCTTTATGCAACCAAGTCACCTTTTATACTGTAAGATAAAATAGTAGGAATTAGTAAAACCACTACAGGATTCATGAATCTTTGAGTAACACCAAATAAAAAACTCTGAGCTGCATACGTGAAGGTCCCAAGTATATATCTGAATGTTACTAATTCTACGCGATGGCTGAATTCCTCTGGACTCTTCAAAGCTGCCAAACTAATTCTAACAAGACCTCTGCAATATATTCATGTCTGAAATGGGGTCTATTCACTTAATTGCACCTAACTTTGTGTAATGTTTGGTGGTATCACTAAACAATTTGTTTGTTTTATTGTTTGTTTGTTTTATTGGATTTATATGCCGCCCTTCTCCCAAGGACTCAGGGCGGCGTACAACATTAAAAAAAACACATATTACAAAAGTTAAAAAAAAATTAAATAGAATATCCAAAACAAACCCAATTAAAATTAACAATAACATTAAAAAATCAATTAAAATTAACAATAATCAATAATTTATTTTGTTTTGTTCAGGCCAGGCTGGCTTGCTGGAAAAGCCAATTTTTTAGGGCGTGTTGGAAGGACCGGAGGTCGGGGATTATACGAAGCTCCGGGGGCAGCTCATTCCAGAGGGAAGGCGCTCCCACAGAGAAGGCTCTCCCCCTGGGGGTCACTAGCTGACACTGTCTGGCTGACAACACCCTGAGGAGGCCAATTTTAAACATAGGTATTAATAAATGTCCAGAGCTGCGTTTTTAAAAAAATACTTTCCTGTGTATTACTTCATTTATATTTACATTTGCATAACAAATGTTCTGTTCTGTCCCACATACACACTATTGTTTGCTTTATTGCTCTTTCCGTTTTCCCCATACCGTGTTTTTCGGAGTATAAGACGCAAAATAGGCATTTTTTTGCTCGTTTTTGCCCCCCACAGCTCCCAGGAGCATTCTACAAGCCTCCCAAAGCCTAGGCATGCCCTGTTTTTTTTTTTTTTTTTTTGCAAAAAAGAGCAGTGTAGAGGGTTTGGGAGGCCTGCAGAGGGCAAAAACTTTTTTTTAAAAAAATTACCTCTTCAAAATCTTGCTGCATTATATACTCCAGTGCTTCTTATAGTCTGAAAAATATGGTACTTTTTTGAGGGTTGGGAGAGCAATGCCAATACTGAGAGAAAGAAGGAAATAATTTGAGTAATGAGGCTTCCCCCCCCCCATTGAGTTGCGTCCATTTTTCAGAGACTACCTCAACAAGTCCCTGCAGTTTTCTTGCAAAAGTTTTTCAGAAGCGGTTTGCCGTTGCTTCTTTCCTAGAACTGAGAGAAACTGACTGGTCCAAGGTTATCCAGCTGGCTTCATGCCCAAGGTGGGACTAGAACTCACAATCTCCTGGATTTTAGCTGGATGACTACATCGGGTGGTTCTCTTTAAAATTTTAAACTCACTCAAATCATAGGAATGATGATAAAAGAAACAGAATTTTGTTCTTCTGTCCTGATGCATTTACACTATATATGTAGGCATCAACACAACTACAAATATGAAAGTGAATATCTGCAAATATATCTGACTGGGATAGATATTGTAATCACAATAAAGTCTGACGTGTCCATACTCATCTAGATGCTGATCAGAGGTGGTATTCAGCAGGTTCTGACCAGTTTTGGAGAACTGGTAGCAGAAATTTTGAGTAGTTCGGAGAAACAGGTAAATACCACCTCTGACTGGCCCCGCTCCCATCTATTCTCTGCCTCCCGAGTCCCAGCTGATCGGGACAGAATGGGATTTTGCAGAAACCTTCCCCTGGAGTTGGGAGGGAATGGAGATTTTACAGCATCCTTCCCTTGGAGCGGGGTGGAAATGAAGATTTTACAGTATCCTTCCCCTGTCATGCCCACCAAGCCAGGCCCACAGAACCAGTAGTAACAAATTTTGAATCCCACCACTGATGCTGATATAGATATTTATGCCATTATCCCATCTGTTGCTGCTCTCTGGGTTTGTTAGAGTGGATGGCTATGGATGTGGAGATGGCTTCAAGGTCTAATCCTAGTTGCAGAATGTCAGAGCCCACTATAGAGCCCACTATTAATAACTATGGCATATCCTGGTTTTTAACAGGACAATGAATTTCATTTTCTTTTTTAAAAAATCTGTGTGAGCATTAATGCTGTATTACCTCCACTGGCATTACTAAATCACTAATGTGATGTTGGCATCCTCATTTTAATTTTTGATCACAAGGTAGAATATTTTATACTGTGAGGACTGCTCTTCCCGCAATCCCCAAACAATTCCATTTTTGCCTTGATTTCTATTTCCAGTATTTTTTTAAAAAGCTTCTTTTCCTTACGCTTGCACTCCTACCTTTTATGTTGGTTAAACAGAATTTATATTTGTAAAGCAGAGGTAAGGAATGATGACCCCCTTTGTGATGTGTGGACTTCAACTCCCAGAATTCCTGAGCCAGCCATGTCACAAGTCCATAAGTCATAAAAGGACCATCGTTCCCCACCCCGATATAAACTTTTGATAGATTGGCTTGGAATTTTCATAAAGGAACCCCAATGGAGCAGTGCTGGGTTTCAAAAATTGTTCAAACCTACTCTGTGGGTGTGGCCTCCTTTGTGGGAGTGGCTTGCTGCCCATGTGACCGGATGGGAGTGGCTTGCCACCCATGTGACCGATATGAAGATGCCGACGACACTTGTCAGAACCACCTTAAATTACCTCACACACAGCACTGGCATGCATAAGAATATGATGTAAACTTGTTTTTTAAAAGGCATCTTTGGTTTGCGTTAAAACAACTTCAACACACGCAATGTTCTGATTGCATCACAAACGCAGTAGTCATCCTTCCCTTTCACAGAGGCACTGAGTTTTATAAATATGAGCATGATAGTGTAGAATAACCATATCCAAGGACCAGTGGTGGGTTTCAAAATTTTTTGGAACCTCTTCTGTAGGTGTGGCCTGCTTTCCGGGTCAACTGATGGAACCTCTTCTAACTGGTTCCAGTTCCGGTAGATTTGACGAACCGGTTCTACCGAATAGGTGCGAACTGGTAGGAACCCACCTCTACAATGGAGGTTAGGAAGCTAAGAGCTTATATAGGCCTGGGAGTAACAAAGTCCTGTCAATTTACACACTGATCTCAGTCTTCCTCTGTACAAATTCAAACAGTTTTGGAGGAGATCAACATCATTTTTTTTCTTTTCATGGCGTTTCTCTTTAAGGAAAATATAAAACAAACCTCTTCCTTTCCATGAACCATCCAGTTACTCTTCACATCTTGTTCTTCAATCATTCTTCTTTCTTAAATGCTCAACTTATTAAAAGTAATCTGAAGGCAGAGGAATCAAGGCCGGGGAAACCAAAGGATTTTTTTGTCTAATGAAACCTCATGAAACAAACATTACTTTTGGGGTGTACAGTATGTGAAAAAAAAACTCCTCTGACTTTTCTGATGAACACTTCATTGATCAGTTTGACCCTATTGGCCAACATCACTTTCAATCTTTGAGCCGAGGTGGCGCAGTGGTTAGAGTGCAGCACTGCAGGCTACTTCAGCTGACTGCTAGCTGGAGTTCAGCTGTTCAAATCTCACCAGGCTCAAGGTTGATTCAGCCTTCTATCCTTCCAAGGTGGGTAAAATGATGACCCAGATTGTTGGGGGAATAGGCTGACTCTGTCAACCACTTAGAGAGGGCTGTAAAAGCACTATGAAGCAGTATATAAGTCTAAGGGCTATTGCTAATCTCTACTGCATTCTCTTACAGACAAGACATGAAAATGTTCAGCATGAAATTATCTGATGACATGTAGTATGTGATATGAACTAACAAACCTCTTCCTGGTTTCACATCTCCTGAAGATTCCACAACTAAAGAGTTTTTTCCCCCCAAGCATATTCTGTTAGTGTTCCAACAGCAACAAAGGAAGATGCGTTCTCAAAAGTATCATCCTTCATCGAGAGGGCACTGCTTGTCACATTGGATCTGTATGGTCAATTAACTGCTGGCAGCCTCATTTTCCCCCTGTTTCTCTCCTCCTTTTCCTTCCTCTTTCTCAGTCAATTTTCTTTCTGTCACATAAGCCTACAGCATTCACTAGTGATAGTCTGGACTGCATGCAAACATTCAATTACCAGACAACCAAAAGGTTTGCAGTTGAACATTTCTTATTTTGAATCAGTTTATGGGGAATAATAAATCACAAATGCCTACGTATGAGTCTCCCCCCCTCCTTCAGTTTGATTCCTACCCACTTTTCTTAAAATTAATAAAACCTTTTGATCTTCAAGTCATGGTTTTAAAATATGTGATTACAATTAACTGATGTAGGAATGAAGCTTGACAGAACAGCAAAATAACTAGGAAAAATAAATAGTACAGCAGTTGTGGCATATTAGAATGTTACACTACAAGTCTAAACATTAAATTCTCTTCTTCTTCCTTCAATATCGAAAAAAGTATTAACTAGTCCTGATTAAGTGTGTCTGTATATTATGCTAATTGCTGCCTTCTGATTGGATAACATAGTTTAATGGTACACAGTATACAGTTTTTTGGAGGATATATGGGTGAGTCTCATTCTGTATGTTAAAAAGAAGGCATATGAAGCTCATTCTAAAATTGTGAGAAAAGAAAAAGTCTAAATTTCAAGTTAGTTTAGTCATGAAGCCTGAAATCTGTATATCAGTCTACAAATATCAAATGCAAAGAAATATGAGAAAATGATGCTATTTAAATCTTTCTATTGATTTCAAATCCTGATCCTATAAATCTTTTTAAATCTCAAAGTATTATATGGGCAAAAAACCTCTCGCAACCTGTTTCAAATATACCATATTTTTTGGAGTATAAGATGCACCTAGCTTTTGCAGAGGGAAACAAGAAAAAAAAATCTGCCTCTGCTGCTGCCTCCCAACAATTTGCCTCCTTGCAGCAAACAACAAGCAGCCTGTTTCAGTTTCAATTCAGCACAGCCTGATTAGCACAACAGCTGATTGTTGGTTGGATCGGCCTCCCGACGATCAGCTGTTTCAGGCTACAGGGATTGCCATTGCTTATTGCTGCCTTGTGTGCCGCATTTTCAGCCTCGTATTCCGTTTTCAGCCTCTGCACACCCCAATTTCCACTGAGGTGGCAGGCATCAGATTGAGTGGAAAATGGGCATGCAGAGACTGAAAATGAGCCACACAGAGGCCAAAAATGGGATGTGGAGGCTGAAAATGGTGTGGAAACAGCAATAGGCAATGGCAATCCCTGCAGCCTGAAACAGCTGATGGTCAGGAGGCCGATCCAACCAACAACCAGCTGCTTGTGGCTAATCAAGCTGTGCTGAATCTGAAACTGAAACAGGTTGTTTACTATTTGCTGCAAGGAGGCAAATTGCTGGGAGGCAGAGGTCCAATGTGTGGGGGCCAGCAGGTGGATAGGACTACATTCGGTGTAAAAGATACACCCAAATTATCACCCTTTTTTAGGAGGGAAAAAAGTGCATCTTATAATCCAAAAAATACAGTATATATTTATCCTGCAATGAGGCTGACACAGTGAATTATCCCAAATATATTTTCTTAAATATAAGTCCTGAAAAATAGATTTTTATTATGAAAGTGAAAATACTATTAAATATTTTAAAGTTAAAATAGTAAAAATCATAAATTAATACTAATAGCATTTAAATTCCTGAAATGATACAAATGACAGATCATTTCTTGTAATATTTTTTGAAAAAGTTAGTAATATACATTCTGGAATGTGATCTAAATGGAAAAATGATATATGGCATGATAGATACACTTCTGCCACTATGTTCTTTGCTACAATTAATGTTTTGGTTATTTGAAGAAAAGTATTTTTCATGATGGAAATAAAATCTGAAGCACAATTGGAAGATCAAAATAAGGTGACTCACTCAGGTATGCTTTCTTGGGAACTAAGTCCATTAAAATCAAGAGGGAAAACTACAATGGGAACAATGGGGCCATCTGTTGTTATTTCATTTTCAGAAATTTAACAAAGTCATGTTTTCCCTTGAAAGGCTCATTGTCCTTTCAACAGCAATCCTAGTTCCCTCACCTCACCCCTTGGGCTACACATGGAAAATGATATCCAGTAGGATATCATTTAGGACTTTTTAGTAAGAGATGATTAAAGCTGGTGAGGCTCATAATTCTCTACATAGATGTTAAGATAGACTCTAAGCAGGTCAAACATGACATCAAAACAGATGCTAGATAATGATCAATGATATATTGGTTAGCTTGTAAATGCAGGACTTAATCATGATAGTCCCCACAGCTAAATCTCCAAACAGAACCTTTGGTCGTGTCTTTAAATATAATAGTATGCTTATTGATGCAATTAATTTAGAATAAAACCTCTCGTCAAATTCCCACTATAAAATACAGAGACCTTCATTGCGAAGGTGTCTAATGGGTTTTATCAAGTCTCCTTAATCTATCTATCTATATATACATATATAAAATGGCTATGTGTGTGTATGTTCAGCATAACTCTGGAACGACTCAAGCAATTTCAACCAACTTGGTACACGGATGACTTACTCTCTGGAAACAAATGCTGGGGGGTGGGAGGGGTAAGACACCCCATAAACCCCTCGGGGTGTGTGTTCTGTTAAGATGCAGCCTGTTGTGGTTTAAAATGGTTTTTACTGTACTGCTGTAAAATTGCTTCTACTGTACAGTGCAGTGGAGTTGCCACAGTAATGGCTTTACAGTACTCCACAAGGGGGCTCCCTCTGGTAAGGGGGAAAATCCAACATTAGAAATTACATTTGATCCAGACACTTTCTCCCTATAAATAAATACCCGGGCAATGCCGGGTTACAGGCTAGTATGATAAATAAATTGATGCAAACTCCTCAGTGAATATCTAATAAGTATGTTGGGTAAGGGCTGGGCAATAAATAAATACATCACATTTCACAGTTAAATTTTGATCTATGTATTAAATCAAAATGATTAAACCTGTAATCTTATAAAATAGATGGTTTTCACAACAAACAAAAAAGAATAAAATTGGAACCATATTTTTTCATAGGCAAGATCCACATGCTTCCACCAGGATGCACCACAGAACTTGAGTCAGAACTGAAGACGTTTCTTGGATGAGAAGAGAAACATCTTCAAGGAAAAATAAAGTCCAGTTGCTTTTTGAAAAAGCACCTTTGGGATAACCATGACCTGGATGACTGACAATCTCCATAAACACTTCCATCGGGATGTGCTTTGATCTTTGCTTTGCTTAGGCAAGCTGCTACCACCTTGTCCAGGCAGAATGGCAACAAACTCTAATAGCAAATACAGCCTTAGATTTGCAACCTACAACCTTTGAATGTGCAAAGTTGGAGTCTGCCAGCATGGGTTGCATAGGTTGCTTGGAAAAATTGACTGCTGGCTTCTCCAAACAGAAAAAGGTTTGGTTTTGTCAGATTTCTTGCCTGGGGAGAAGCAAATAAAGAAGCCACAGGGGAATCTCAGCTCTTTTCTATCAGGATTAACAACTTCCAAGCAAAGCTTTCTTGGCCATGAGTATGAGAGAGTGTAGGGCTGTGATGATGAACCTATGGCACGTGTGCCACAGGTGGCATGCAGAGCCCTCTGTGTGGGCACATGAGCCATCACCCCAGCTCAGCTCCACTGAGCATGCATGCACACCTCCCATCGGCCAGCTGCTTTTTGGGTCTCTGCCATGCATGCGTGGGGGGAGGGATGCATGCAGGAGATGCACGTGCATGTGGGGGAGGTCACAAGTGCATGTGCAGGGATTGCATGTGCATGCATGGGAGGTGGCGTGGCCCCCTTGTGGCCTGTTTTTGCTCCTAGGCAGGAAGGCCTACTAGGCCCAAAATGGGGCATGGGGGTGGTGGTGTCGCACACAGCATTGTATTATGGGTGTGGGCGTGCACGCCTGCTTTCAGCATGCAACACAAAAAGGTTAACCATCACACCAAGCATCTAAGAATGAATGCAGTAGGGAGGAGCAAGAGCCACGTAAACCAACACCACCACATTGTCCTCAAAGGCTCTTCCCAAGGTCCTGTTGGGAGTTGCTTCAGATTAAAAAAAATTGTTTACCACTATGGAGAATCTAGTGTCCCCCAAGCACAAACAGAACGGGTAATATGATGAAGAAGAAGAGACTGGACTGCCAGCTGTCAGAAATGGTGTAGGGTCTCCTGCTTGGGCAGGAGTGTAGGTCACCTTACAAGGTTCCTTCCAATCTGTTATTCTGCTACTCTGTAACAGTAAGAATTATGGCTTGTTTTACTACTCTTGTCCCATGCCAACCAAAGGTTAAAAAGGTACTGTGATTAATAGTGTTCCTTGTTTGAATTGTTCCAGCAATTTCCAGAAGAAAAGAAAAAAGAAAAGAAAAGAGGCACAAAAACATTGGTTGTGAAAACATTACCGAAGTTTGAAAGCCAACAACATCCCTTCTGACAAGGGCAAGCAGTTCTTAACAAATTTGTGAAAACTATCAGATCCAGGGTACAAAACTCCATGTGACGATTACATGGCAACAAAGAAAAACAGGAAATTAACTCTTTCATTTCTAGTTTCAGGATTTTTTACAGCCCTAGTAGCTTAGTTAGAATAGGCATTATACCTGATTTTAATGGCATTAACTGGTACTATATCCAGGGCAGGGTAGAAATGGAGGGAACGTTTTTCCTACTTAGGAGATTGTAATTGTAATTTAATAAATTTATATGCCGCCAATCCCGTAGGACTCCGGGCGGCTTACAAAGTACAAGAGTAAAAATAAAAGTTAAAATATAGGGAAAGAGAAAACAGATTTAAAAGCAACACACCATATACACTCAACCTAGGGGGGCTGGACCTCGATCATGGGGTCAACAGCCCCAGGCCTGCTGGAACAGCCAGGTTTTAGTGGCTTTCAGAAGGCTGAGAGAGTGGGAAGGGTTCCGGATCTCTGCGGGTAGATCATTCCACAGGGCCGGAGCAGCTACAGAGAAGGCCCTCCCCCGAGGGGTCGTCAGCTGGCATTGTCCGGCCGACGGCACCGAGGGAGAAGGCCCAACCTGTGAGATAAAATCAATGTGGCACCTAAGCAAAGACAAAGTTGCATTTTTATATCCTGTCCCCCTCCTCGTTTCATTAAGTGATATCATTTGGGGCCCACCTTGTTTTGAATGTATACCTATTTTGATATTTGACAAATATCAGAGGAGGAGATGGGCATTGCTTTGAGGCTATGGTTCAGGACATCAGAATTATAAGCATGGGTTTGTGTTGTCTCGGGTTGGAGATGTTGGATAATGCCAAGTAACCAGGCTGAGGCCAGACATCTATTGAGCACTTCAGTTAAGGATATCAGTTATCCAGTAAAGGGAGTAAGTCACAAACCACTGGGCCAATGCCTAGGCAAACCCAGGTGTGAGAAAATCCAAAAACATTTGCCTCCTTTGGGTCTACCTGCCTCCCAACAGGTCTCAACCCACAAATAACCTTATGTCCAATAAAATTCCTATGCATGATTAATGGGTCATGGCTACAATCCTATGTATAGGTTAACTGAGTGTAAGATCCAATGAAGATGAATGCAGCTTGCAGAAAACAGAGAATTTAGGAAAGCATCTTTAGATGTTCTAAGTGCTGTTATTACTTAACTTGTGAACATTCTTTTCAGGCTTCTACAAGGTTTCCCACTTAATGCAAGTAGTTATTTAATGCACATTAGAGAATTAGATCTCTGTAGAAGATGATCAGCCTGAGGGCAGTGTCAAATGCATCATCAATCAGGAGTCCCTACATCCCTAGAAAAGACCTAAATCCAGCATCCCCCTTGAAATCCATCGACTTTTATCTGGTGCCAATTTGCCTTCACCATTAGTAGATCAGATTCTTGTGTATACCATATGTTGCATGGAATAATAAACTAACAGTGTTTTGAACTCTATCCTGGCTCCAGGTTTCATGCGCCTGACAATCTCTGGTTTTCAAAATGGCAAATGAGTGTCCTTGTGCTATTGCAGAAGCATGGGCTAAAATTGGACTTTGTAAGTAGGACCTCTTCCATATGGAATGACATGTAGATTAGTACAAACATATTGCTTTTAACAGATTGAAATAAGGAAACTCTTAGAAAAGTATCCATCTTTAATAAAAACAAATCAATTTAGGTTTCCTTAACATTGGGGAAAGTGCCATTTCAATAAAGCAGAGTCCTACCAAGGATTCCACAGAACAGTGCCTTATAAATCTATTCCAGTTATGATAAGTTCAAAATTGCTATTTCAGAATTGAAATAATTTATCAATAATAGAAATACACAAAATAAAGATATTTTCTTCGTATATCTGATGTATTTTACAATATTCTATGTATAGTATTGTTTCAAAGTGCCAAATCCATATTTAAAAAGGAATTACTGAATATCCAAGTGGTGCAAGAGACACTAATTCTCATGTCACTGTCATCACTTGATGGCAGATTGATTGACAGTCTGAGTTCATGTTACAAATTAATAGTACATTATGAAAATGTCTATAAGGACATTTTCTAAGAATCAAATTCAATGAAATACAAAAGCCCTTAATATTAGCGTTTCCTACAATACCTTTGTGGCCTTGCTTCTTGTCAGATAAAGTGCAAAATGAGGGTGGGGGGAAAGATATTTTTCACTTTGATTTTTGAAGATTAAATTGATTTATGTCAAAGAAATAAGCACATTATATTTTTTATCTGTTTCTGACAGTCCTCTGCTTTTGGTTAGAGACATGAAGCTATATTTCCTTGGACAGGCTCTAGATGCTGAGCATGTCACTTTATACATTAACATTTGGAAATGATAGCTAGCTAGCTAGATATTTGACTTTTGCCAATCCCAAACTTATCATTTAAGTGTATCACCTCTATCTCTTCTCCTCATGCCAGGACAACATATGTGACCAACTTCACAATGAAACTTGCACGCATTGGTATTGTCAGAGATTTCTGTAAGTAATCACTTCTTAAAAACTCTGCAGATCTTCTTTGAGGTTCACAGAATATTTTTGCCTTGCCATTTGCTACTGATTACAAAAATTCCAAATTCTTCTGGAGCCGCATGTGGAATGTAATATATGAATTGATCTATGTTGTAGCACTTATTTTGACATTATGGGAGATCTATCCCCTTTCAGGGATCAGTTCAATACTACTCAGAGGATAGCTATATTATGGCAGGGCGGGACCAATTTTGGATGGCTAGTGAGTGCATTTTCTTGGTGGGCAGGATCCACATCTTTAATAACCAAACAGAAGGCACATAGAATATAGGCCTCCTTGTGCTATTATTAGATGCCATGAATTGAATGTATAGGCGATGAACAGGCAGAGTACGAGGGAGGAGTCAAGTGCATCATCAGTTTGGAGTACCTTTGTAACCACAAGAGATCTAAGCTCGCCTTCCTTGAATTCTGTTGCTAATTTGACTTCATTGTTCAGATTCGTGTACAATGTAGGGTGGAATAAATTTGTATTTATTTGAACAACCTTGTTTCCTGATTTATACCACCTGACAGAATGTATTTGATGTATATTGGTAAAAAAAGAGATTTCATTCATATTTAATTAAAACTTGCAAATTAGTTTATAGATGGGATGGAAAGTCTGCAAGATTAAAAAATAATTTGGGAGAAAGTGAAATTGTCAGATGCATTCATCCTTAATATACAGTACAGGACAAAGGGTTATGTATTTATACATAATTTTTAATTATTATTATAACTCTATAATTAGAGTCGAGGTGGCGCAGTGCTTAAATGCAGCACTGCAGGCTACTTCAGCTGACTGCAGTTCTGCAGTTCGGCTGTTCAAATCTCACCGGCTCAGGGTTGACTTAGCCTTCCATCCTTCCGAGGTGGGTAAAATGAGGACCCGGATTGTAGGGGGCAATATGCTGACTCTGTAAACTGCTTAGAGAGGGCTGAAAGCCCTATGAAGCGGTATATAAGTCTAACTGCTATTGCTGTTGCTATTGCTATAACTGTATATAAGGTTGCCCCAATTCAGAGTCAACTCTGAAATTTCCTTCAGACATTTACTTTTAATTGATTTTTTCCTTCTACTATCCTATTGGAAATAATGTTGAATTTACAAAGATGTAAATTCTGTTTAAATTAATTTTTAATTAAGAAGTCATAGTCTGCCCTTCATCCTGGCAAAAACAAGGGCAGCTTACTCAAAATGGCTTAACTTTAAGACACACAAATTGATGTAGTATAACTCTACCTTCCCCAGATTTCTATCAGCCAGGCTTCCAAGCTATCTTAAGTGGGAGGAGGAATTCATATATGAAGTCATACCTTTCATACAGTTCAATTCTAGGATTTCAAATGTATGTTGCTGTTGTTTTTTTAAAGGAAGTACACTGCTGTCCAAGAGTACAGAGAGTACATCAATCTGTTAAATAAGAGCCTAGACTTTATTACAGGATCTTTCCAAGAGCATTTAATTCGGTTTCATGCAATTTGTGGGAAAGTTCGGCCTATTTCTCCTCCCATATTAGCCTGTATCAATTAAAAGGAAAGTAATTAGGGAAATTAGTGGGTGAAAAAGAGCTCTTCACTGATTCATCCCTCCCCTTGTCTTGCGGCAAGGCCTATTGACTGAAGAGCTCTCAGAAGCACTTGATTTTGTTCGCTTGCCTCTTAGGGAGGCCTTCCTGTGTCCTACACGACCTCTGCTATGTAGTTCTTTAGGCTAAACACAGCCCAGATTTGCTACAAGCAGTATAACACACGTGTGTCGTATATAGAAAGAAGCACAAAAGATCTGCAGAGAATTGCCTCAACAATGGTAAAATATGTCTAAATATTTAGCTCTCAATTAAATTAGCTAATAGCTGCTGCTTCCTGTTCAAATCTTTTAACTAGTCTTAGATTGAGAAAATGATTGAAGGACAAATAGGCTTATGTTACAGTATAGCATTTAAGCTGATTTTTGACTGGTCTGTAATTTCAACTTGTTGGACATTGGTTAATAAGGAGATAGAACCAAAGGTCAAAATCATTATCTTTTTTTTTGGTAGTTGGTGTTCATTCATAATACATGATGAAAACTCGCTAGAACTCCTTAATTTCACAACACACAGATAAACACAACCATAGTTTTAAATGGAAACCTGATAGCCAGAAAATTCCTGGAAATGGTACTCAAACCAATCAGCCATCATCAGGTACATGGAGATGAATAACATCTATATGCAGGGACGTGCAGTCAGGGGAGGCAGGGCCTCACCACTGTCATCATGAAAAGAAAAAAAAATGTAAAAGGAAAAGACTGAGGTAGTTGCTGCCAGAGTCACAGTGGATGACTCTGCTTAGTGCTTAACTGTGTAAAAAAGCCTCTAAAAAGTGCTCTCTACAGGGGGCGGCAGGAGAATGTGGTGCCTCATTTAGTCTGACTTTATGATCACTCGAGCAGAGCTAAACAAGGGTTCAAAGCCGAAAAATTCCTTATGTAGATGAGGCACGTGGTTCTCTCGCCTCCTGTAAAGGACATTTTTTAGAGGCTTTTTAGAGGCTCTGGGAGCAGCTAGCTCAGCCTGGCCTTTACATTTTTTTTCTTTTCATGATGGCAGGCAAGAGCAGAGTTGAAATCCTCTCTGAAACAGCTGGAAAAGATCCGTGTGTGGGGAGGGTGGAGGAATTCAAAAAGTTTGATTGCATGCAGAGCCACGTTGCCTTTTCAAACACACACACACACACACACACACACACACACACACAGAGCTGGATAAAAGTTTGTTTGTTTTTTGTTTGTTTATTTATTTATTTGTCTTGTATGCTGCCCACTCCCGGAGGACTCCGGGCGGCTCACAAAGACAAGGGAAAGGGGGAAAACGAGACAAAGACAACATATTAAAAACAAAACCAACATTCACAATTTCCGTGGAGGTAAATGTTTCTCAGCCCCCCCCCCCCCCCCAGCCTGCTGGAACAGCCAGGACTTGGTGGCTTTGCGGAAGGCTGAGGGTAGTAAGGGTCCGGATCTCAACAGGGAGCACGTTCCAGAGGGCCGGAGCTGCAACAGAGAAGGCTCCCCCAGGGAGTCGCCAGCCAACATTGGCTGGCAGATGGAATCCGGAGGAGACCTAACCTGTGAGATCTAATTGGTCTGAGAGAGGTAATCGGCAGGAGGCGGTGTCTCAGGTACCCAGGTCCGATGCCATGTAGGGCTTTATAGGTAGCGACCAGCACCTTGAAGTGGATTCGGAGACTAATAGGTAGCCAGTGCAGCTCGCGGAGGATAGGTGTAACGTGGGTGTACCTTGTGCACCCACAATCGCTCGCGCGGCTGCATTCTGGACTAATTGGAGTCTTCGAACACTCTTCAAGGGCAGCCCCATGTAGAGCGCATTACAATAATCCAGTCTTGAGGTCACAAGGGCGTGAGTGACTGTCTGAAGGGCCTCCCGATCCAGGTAGGGTCGCAATTGGTGCACCAGGCGGACCTGGGCAAAGGTCCCCCTGGTCACAGCCGACAGAGGGTGTTCTAAAGTCAGCTGTGGGTCTAGGAGGACTCCCAAATTGCGAACCCTCTCTGAGGGGCGTATAATTTCACCCCCCAGCCTGAGAGATGGAACAGTTAGCCAATCTTTGGGAGGGAACATCAGAAGCCACTCGGTCTTGTCTGGATTGAGTGCCAACTTGTTTGCTCCCATCCAGACTCTAACAGCCTTCAGGCACTGGCACATCACTTCTACTGCTTCGCTGAGTTGGCACAGGGCAGACAGATACAGCTGCGTATCGTCTGCATATTGGTGATACTTAATCCCGTGCCCGCGTATGATCTCACCCAGCGGCTTCATGTAGATGTTAAATAGGAGGGGGGACAGGACCGAACCCTGCGGCACCCCATACTTGAGGGGCCTTGGGGTCGATCTCTGCCCTCCGACCAACACCGACTATGACCAGCTATAAGCCCAGCTTCACTGATTACAAGTTTGAAAAGGTAAGGTGGCTCCACCTGCAATTGAAGGCTCAGATCGGAAGGCAGCAGGGGAAGGGGGGATGGCAGGGGAGCTGCTTTCAAGCCATTGGAAATATATCCAATCCAACTTCTGTGTTTGTGTTTGTTTGAGAGTGAGTGAATGAGAGAGGGATCCAACTTCTCTGTGTGCGTGTGTCTGTTTGAGAGAGGAAGGAAGGAGGGAGAGGGAGAAGAAAAAGAATGAAGTAAAACTTATTTCGCTAAGGAGAAAAAATGCTGTTGCTTTAAATCAGAACTGAACATACCTGGCTGTGGAATTCTGGGAGTTGAAGTCCACAAGTCTAAAAAAATTTGAAACTCCTGTGTCAGTGCCTCACCAGTTATAAACCTCACCACATGTCACTGTCTATATGCCATTCAAAAAGAGACAATCAAAAAGCTAAAAGAAAACAAAGAAAACACCTTGCCAGCAATCAACACCCAGATAAACAGAGATTAACACCAAGATTAATATCAGACTAATAATCAAGAAGTACCCCAATCAAGGACCTACCACCTCAGATAAATGAGATAACTCTCTTTAGTGTTTAGGAAAAGCTGGAGATAGTTGGCGCATTAGTAGAGAAGGCACTTCCCCTTGCTTTTTAGTTTGTTTTAAGCTTCGTAATTTTTATGTTTTTATATTTATAACTGTTGGATGTTTGTGTATTTTATAAGCTGCTCAGAATTGCCCTGGAGTGCAAAATGAAATAAATGTGATGAATAAAAATAAACAACAACCTAATCAAGGAACACTCCCATCAACACTGATAGGGCAAGCTGCTAATATATAAAGGGCAAACCCCTCTCCCTCCTGACACTGATGATGTTAACTAATTGGGTAATGAGATGTCTGCAAGAAAACAACCAAACTCAGCACCAAGAACCTCACGAATAGTAAACAATAGCCTAATCAAGGAACTACCAACTCAGACAAACAATCAAGCAGTAAAACAAGAGCCTAATCAAGGAACTACCCAGGAGAAAAAAACACCTCATCAACACTGACTGGGCAAGGCATTCTATATAAACACAAGAGCAAATCTCACTTCCTTCTAGTACTAAGGATATTAATTACTGTGGCAATGAAACTCCTGCAAGCAAATAACCAAACTCAAAGAGCGTCAATGATTTTCCTGATGTTCTTACCTAGTCAGGTAATGAAAGGTCTGCAAGCCAACACCAAGCTCAGAAAGCATCAAGGATGCCACAGTTCAGCCCTGAGCTACAGATATTCCCTTTCATTGGAGTCTATTGTATCTTTTCTTTTGGAGACTTTCTAATCTGTGGATAAGCAATTTATTTGAGCACAAATAAGCACTTAAACACAGATCTATCTGTATCTATGCCAAAGGCACCAGCCTGAAGATGGCGAGTGGGACCTTGTCGAAACGTTGCCAAGATATTCTCAATCTTACACAGGAAAAGACCCAAATACGCCAAGACCTGCATACCTGTATCCATGAAAATCTACGAATATGTATGTATGTATGTATGTATGTATGTAGTATGTATGTATGTATGAATGCATGCATGCATGTCTCTCTCTCTCTCTCTCTCTCTCTCTCTGTGTGTGTGTGTGTGTGTTTGTGTGTTTTCGTAGATTTTCACGGGTGTAGGTATGCTGGTCTTTTTGTATTCAGGTCTTTTCCTGTGTAAGATTGAGATTGTCTTGGCAACGTTTCGGCGAGGTCTCACTCGCCATCTTCAGGCTGGGTTTTGGGCTTAAGTGCTCCCATGTTATACCCCTTTTAGGCTGCCTGCACTGGTTGCCGGTTGTCTTCCGGGTGTGATTCAAGGTACTAATTATGACATTTAGAGCGCTCCATGGCTTAGGCCCAGGGTACCTGCGAGACCACGTACTGCCACCGGTAGCCTCCCATCGTCCAGTGTGATCCCACAGAGTTGGCCTCCTCAGGGTGCCATCGGCCAGACAGTGTCGGCTATTGACCCCCAGGGGGAGAGCCTTCTCTGTGGGAGCGCCTTCCCTTTGGAATGAGCTGCTCCCGGAGCTTCATATAATCCCCGACCTCCGGTCCTTCTGACGCGCCCTAAAAAGTTGGCTTTTCCAGCAAACCAGCCTGGCCTGAACAAAACAAAATAAATTATTGATCACTGATAATTTTAATTCATTTTTTTTAAAAAATGTCATTGTCAATTTTAATTGGGTTTGGGATATTCTATTTAATTTTTTTTAACTTTTGTATTATGTGTTTCTTTTAATGTTGTACGCCACCCTGAGTCCATGGGAGAAGGGCGGCATATAAATTTAATAAACCTAAACATAAACCTAAAGGCTATACGTACGTACATATATGTGTAGCCACCCAATACATATGCAAGGGACTCCAGACAACGTACAACATTCCATAACATCCATAAAACAGATGTTCAATTATGGTTGTGAAGTCAAAAATGCAGCACAGACATGACTCCAAAACAATATCACAAAATGTCAGGCTTTAGTTTGGAATATGAATTATTTTCATGCTATTTCCATTTCTTTTACAATTCTATATTCATGGGCTTTGCTTAAAAAAAAAAACATATAATAAGACCCTGCCTGCTAGGCAGGTTTTAGATGCCTCATCATTCATATCATGGTGCTAATTACAGTGATTAAAAAGATGTAAGACTATAATTGCTACTACTCTCTATCACTGCCCTTAAAACAAATGTAAGGGACAATTAACAACAGATTAGCTACTCGCCCATGGTTTGCCACGTGAGAATGATCACTGACCTTCTCATTTCATCCTCATTAGTGTCTCAGGTCAGCAAAACCATTCCTCTTTAATCATCACCCACCATCCCTTGCTTCATCTCATGGAGAAAAATGATAGGTTGCCCTGAAGGTCAGAGGTCAAATATGAACATTGTTGTTGCTGGAACATGGACTGAAAGCTGTGAGGTCAACTTTGGGGCAATTCTTTGCACTGGTTTCCATCTGAGCACAGAAAAGGGTTTTTTTTCCCCCCAATGCATGAAGCGTGACACCTACTGTGTTTTTGTTTTCTCTTTGCAGATGGAATTTGGTCTAAAACACACCCCCACACCCCCACACACAAGCGGACGCACAAACACACACACTTTCTTCTCCCTTTCTCCCAAGGGAAGAAATGTTGCTTTTTTTCTTCCCTCCCACAATATAAAGTTAACCCAGGGAGCATGAGATAATTTGGATACAATAGAGTCTAGTTGAATTCCCCCCTTTGCAAACGGCATCGCCACTCATAAAGTTATGAATGCTGAAGATTTTCATGCCTTGTCCCTTCACGCTGCTGCCTCCGGTCTGGTGCTACTTTCCAATTTGCCATGGACGGCCTCAGAAGACTGTCAGGCTGAAGGCACCCAGTGCCAGTGTAAATGAGACCCATTCATTTCTTGCCATTGGCATATGGCATGCCATTGTCCTCAGCCACCGAGGCAGAAGCGATGCAATTTGTTGGCATGTCCTGTCACAGCACAAACTATCTATCCCACTGTGCCCTTCGAAGACAACCGAAGCCAGAAAAGGGCAGCCAAAACTTCACAGCTTTATCACAAGAACACACATGAACACAACCCCTGAGGGGCAAAAGAGAGGTTCTTTTCAGTTGTTAACCTATGGGTGAAAGGAGTCTTTATAGATTCGTTTCTTGCCTTCCTGTCTTTGTTCCTTTCACTTTTTCCAAGTTCTTAGAAGTGAATGGGTAAACAACAGTGTATGCTCCCAGAGGGAGATAACCATAAGGAAAGGTTATTAATCCATCACGCATCTAGTGAAAAATGTCTACATCTAGAAAGTTAATACTAATACATATTGACACTGACTGTTAGGTGGTTAAGAATGGTTGAAGAGCTATGCTGAAGACCTGGCTAATCCAGCATCCCCCTCTTTTTAGCAGTGTCCAGATAAGTGCCGGGGCGGGGAGAGACGGCAGCAGCGAAGCACACAAACAGGATATAGCTATGATACTATATTTTCCCATTACACTAGATTTCCAAAGTCTTTTGTCTCTAAGATTTTGAAAGTTCACAGCGTTATCTTCAAGGGGATGTTGATATTTCTTTTGAGTTTGTTTTATGCTGCGTGAAAGTGATAGTCTTAAAATATACTGGTGGCCTAGTAATTAATGGGAGAACCATTTTGGTGTACTGGTTAGGCATCAAACTTGGAGATTTTGAATTCCAGTCCTGCCTTAGGCACAAAGCCAAATGGGTGACCTTGGGCAAGCCATTCTTGCTAAAACTTTGAAACAAGACAATGGCAACCCACTTTCGAAATCTTGCCAAGAAAATTGCAAGGATTTGTCCAGGCAGTTGCTGCAAGTCAAGACTGACCTGAAGGCACAACAAACAAACAAACAAACAAACAAACAAACAAACAAACATGAATTGCAGAGCTGAAGAAGGCACAGCAAAGGTGGATTATACAGTTCTTGGATTTTAATGATAATCTGAGCTGTAGGAATTACAGCAAGTTCATTTTTCTTTATAAGGGCCTTAAATTTTATTATCAACTAATTTGCATCGATTAAAAAAACCTGGTAAAGGTAAAGTTAAGTTCTGATCATTGTGAATCTTTTTCCTTGTTTGAGTGGACAAAGTAAGAGCTAAAATTCAAGCCAGCCCCATAGCAGTAAAAGTAGTGAAGCAACTTTACTTCTTGGCTTGTATTTGATCCTCCCAGCATCTTGTTTAAGGTTACCTGGTTTCTCTGGGTAAATCTGGGCCAGAAGATGGGTTTCTACACCACTGCAAAGAATTGATGCGGCATCTGGAAAATCAAAAAAACATATTTGTTTGGAGCTTGATGGCAGCCGAGATCAGTTTAGACTTGCAAATCTTGAGGAGTCTATAAGGATGAAAGTGCTTTTAATCTGGCCACTTGTTGACTGAATCCTTGCTTTACTTGGCTAGTAAAACCTACCTTGAGGGGAAAGGCATTTACCTCCATTCTGGAAAGAGCTGATGATCACCTCCTTACGGTCCTTTTCATTTGGCTCTGGTTATTTTAGACAAGTACTGATCTGCTTTTTCCCATTGATAAAGGATCAGCTTAGATTTTGTTGGAAGAAATGTCCTTCTGGGTTCAGTTCCAAGTGGGAAGAAAGACACTGGAAACATGGAGAGTGTTTCAAAGATGGTTTTAATAGTGGACAGGATCACATGGTTTGAGATCCTGGGGGAAAAAGGGAAGAGATGCTAAGAGTACCCTGGTTTTATGCCCTCTCTAGGTTTTTGAATTTGAGCTTGTATTCTGATTAGTTGTCAGACTCCCATGGGGCCATGCAGAGCAGTGGTGGGTTTCAAAAATTGTTCGAACCTACTCTGTGGGTGTGGCCTCCTTTGTGGAGTGGCTTGCCACCCATGTGACTGGATGGGAGTGGCTTTCTGCCCATGTGACCGGATATGAAGATGCCAATGACACTTGTCAGAACCACCTTAAATTACCTCACACACAGCACTGGCATGCATAAGAATATGATGTAAACTTGTTTTTAAAAGGCATCTTTGGTTTGCGTTAAAACAACTTCAACACACGCAATGTTCTGATTGCACCATCAGAGCAATCCTTTCACAGAGGCACTGAGTTTTATAAATATGAGCATAGTGTAGAATAATCATATCCAAGGACCAGTGGTGGGTTTCAAAAATTTTGGAACCTCTTCCGTAGGTGTGGCCTGCTTTCCGGGTCCACTGGTGGAACCTCTTCTAACCTGTTCAGTAGATTTGACGAACCGGTTCTACTGAATAGGTGCGAACTGGTAGGAACCCACCTCTGATGCAGAGGCAACTCTGTAGGCTGTCCTACGTCCCAGGCTTGGTTGAGCTTTGCTGGATGATCATGCAATGAAAGGGCTTTGGGATTCCTATTATATATAGCTCTGCCTGAAGGAGGTAGATTTTTGTTATGCTGAATAGATTGGTCCAGGCCTTAATGGCCCATTGACAAAGCTCTCTGTGTGTGTGTGTGGGGGTGTGAGTTTCTGCCTCCCTTTTAGGGGAAATATTCCGCTCTTTTTAATACTTCCTAAAATATTTCATTTTTTCTAGGAGAGGGGTAGGTGCTAACTTTCTACAATTCCTAGATAAAATAGATGATCTGGATCCCCTTCATTTAGGATTTAGGACTAATGAATAGAAATTGCAACTCTGCTAGATGACTTTATCAGGCAGCTTAAAACCTTACATGACAGAGAATCTGGATGCTGAACGATCCATAGTGGGAGTTGTATTTTATCCTGTTCTGGTGTTTAGGAAGTCTGAAGACCTATCCTTTTTGTCAGGCTAGTAATTATTAGATGAATGTAGCCTTTATTTTGCTGTACATTTTAATCGGTGTTTTTTAAATATAATTTTTATATTTATGCCTTAATCTTCACCAAAGCAGAAATATAGAGCAACCAGTCAATCAATCAGTGCTACCTTTAATACAATATAGATTTTTTAAAAAAAAACGAAGTGAAGAAAATGGCTTTAATACTTCATCCTACCTTCAAATATTTTTTGGAAGAAAAAAAACTCTTTCTCCATGGTTGAAGCAAAAAAAAATTACAGATGCAAATAATTTTGCAAACTAATTACCATGTTTTATTGTAGAGAGAATGGGGGTGGCCTACACATTTTGAACATTAGTTATTAGCGTGATTTGAGGATGGATGCAATAAAGAAACAGTAGCAGCATGTGTTTCAACCCGTAGCAGAGCACATTTCAATAGAAAAATGGACCCAGGAATTGGGATGGGCCACTATAAGTATGGTAGAGAGAACTTCCTCTGGATTAATGGCCAAGCTGGAGGTTTACAGCCCAAGGCTGCTCCTCAGGATATCATCTCCTTCCCAGCTGGTTGCTAATCTTCAGGAAATGCCCTATTTCAGACACATTAGCTCTTAATTATTGCTTAAGATATTGCAAAAAATGAAGGAAAAGAAGAGAAAGAAATGGTATAAACGAAAGCAATAACTCACACAGGTATAACTCAATGACCTTTTGATCTTAGCTATATGACATGTGCAAAGTGTGTGAGCATACATGACATTTGGTTAAGATATGATTTAATGGAGGGAGCCTGGCGAAATAGGCATCCTTACCTCCATTGTCTTTCAGTGTTTTGTGCAAAGAGGCTAGTGAGAAAAAAATATAGAAGAATGCTTCTCAGGTACAGAGCTAATTACAAACAAAATTGAAAGCTGCACAAGCAACTAAATGGAAATGAGTCCGACAGGGGACTCATTTTGTATTAAGGATATGCAGGATAATGTTGCCGGTCATTGAAATTCTTTTAATTTCCTTCAAAATTGTCCCTAGTGTTTTGCCTTACAATGAACTCCCACATTCACTTGGAATGCCATTTTAGGGGAAACCAGAGCTGGTTCTTCCGTGCAGTGGAAAAGCAAGTGCAAATAGGTCTTTGTTAAAAAGGAGCACTTGAAGCTCACAATATATTCAGTCATAATTTGGTCAGGAAATTCAAAGATTCATTCTTAAAAATTAGAGGGAGGCATTTGGATTCCTGAACTTCTGAATCGTCCCTAGAAGTCTTCCCAACTGGTATCTTTAGTGCATTTCCTAGCCAGCATGTCCTTCTCAAGGTCCCTTCTTTTAGAGAAGACCAAACAATTGATATAACTATACTATTCAATGCATATTTGGTATTCAGTAGAATATTACTGCCTCCGAACTGAGAAAGTTCTACGTAGCTACTATAACTAATAGTGAGAACAGTAACCAGTGGAACAGCTTGCCGTCAGAAGTTGTGGGAGTTCTCTGGAGGCTTTTAAAAACAGTCTGGATAGGCATTGTCTGAAAGGATAGCTGGTCTCCTGCTTGAGCAGGATGTTGGACCAGAACATGGGTGTCAAACTTGATTGCCTTTGCAGAGCTGGGTGGACATGGCCTGCGCATGACACATCTGGCCTGTGGGCTGCCAGTTTAACAGGCCTAGACTAGAAGATCTCCAAGGACCCTTCCAACCCTGTTATTCTGTTAAACCTTATTTTCCCTGAATTACCCAAATTGCTTCTAACGCTATTTAATCTGGAGAACAACTCAGCATATTATGATAAGAAATCCTATTTAGTAAACATTTTTATGATTCTAATGATTGGTTAGATGAGATAGTCACTGAAACCAGTTTGCCAAACATGAAAAAGAGTTAAACATTTATTAGGAATCATGAATGCCCTTTCCCCCCTTATGTACCACACCTATGTGAACTCTCCAAAACCTTGGGCACAATCTAATCTCCCAGAGCTGGGAGAGATTTCCAAAACCATAACATTTAATGTGAATGGGTATCACAGAGAATAATTGCATTACAGATTGTTCTCATTTACCAACTCCTTGAGATAGAGATTATTTGCAAAGATAACACTACCGTGTTTCCCCAAAATACAACCTGTCCTGAAACTAAAGCCTTGCCGCATTTTTCGAGTGGGCAAAATTATAAGCCCGCCCCCCAAAATAAACCTTTACTTTACTTTACTTTAATAAGATTTGTATGCCGCTCACTCCCTTGGGACTCTGGGCGGCTAAACCCTCTGGA
Source organism: Thamnophis elegans (assembly GCF_009769535.1). Lineage (NCBI taxonomy): Eukaryota > Metazoa > Chordata > Lepidosauria > Squamata > Natricidae > Thamnophis > Thamnophis elegans. The sequence goes on from NC_045548.1 coordinate 15,417,704, forward strand.
CAACCCCCCTGCCTCCGGCCAGGCAGAGCACCGCTCACTGACATAGAGATATCCTGAAGGCGCCAAGCTGCAGGAGCCGGTGGGGGAGAAAGGCGCTCACATTGCTTGCCGCCTTCAGGATACTGCTAGGTTGGGGAGTGGCATTCTGCCTGGCTGGAGTGGGGAGTTGCCTAGCTTTCCCTGCAGCAGCAGCAGCTGCTGCTGCACTCCGAGCATAACGTGTTCTCTGGTTCCAAACTCCCAAACTTGGCTGCCGAGTCTTCCAGCAGCGGCCGTTCTAGGAGTGCACTCTATGGCTGTGGGCTGGCTGCTGGAAGACTCTGTAAGAGAGAACACGTTATGCTCGGAGCGCGGCGGTGGCTGCTGCAGGGAGAGCTGGGCCCGGACATGTTGAGACTAGGAGGCATGCCTGCTAGGGGAGGAACAGGCGCTCGCGCAACCCCCTTCTCTAGCCTGGCAGAGCTCCATGCACTGACCTAGAGGGTATCCCTAATGTGCCAAGCTGCGGGAGCTGGGGAGCAGGCAGAGCACCACATGGCTTGGTGCCTTAGGGATACCCCCTAGGTCAGTGAATGGCGCTCTGCTCGGCTGGAGAAGAGGTTTGCTGGGAGGTTGCTCATGAGCTTGGTCACCTCATGGCTGCTTCGCCCCTGAGGCTGTGCCTGGCTCTTCGGGAGCCAGTTCACAAGGGCAGCCACCCGGCAACCCCAAAACACTAAGCCTTCCCCTATAATAAGCCCAAGGCCATATTTTGTAAGTAAAAAGAAAATGAGACCCTGTTGTATTTTCGGGAAAACATGGTAGTAAATGGTAACTAAAAATTCATTTTCCAACCAATGTGCACATTTATAACAAACGTCTTCAATGTGAAACTGATTAAGGTCTGGTCAGTTTCAGGCAGCAGCTGCCAGCCTGTGTAATCATCTAATTGACGTCAAAGGGTTGAGTTAGTTAACTAGCAGTTAGCACTTTTTAGGGAGATAATGTGGAAGAAAAGCAGCTCAGGAGGAGATCACTTTTCTGCCCTGCAATGGAGCAAAAGAAGGGGGAGGGGAGGATTAGGCACAGGCCACTGCATGAGAAAATTTTATCTGAATGAAATGGTGGCATTTTCATAGCATCTCTCTTACTTTCACTTTTCTCTGCCACATAGTTTGCTCAATGACCATATCTCTACATGTTAGGTGCAAGGAACCAGAAGAATTCCATGAATAAGCCAAAGCAGTTTATTTATTGTTGATCACCTATTTTACAAGAATCTTCCCGGACTGACTGCATTCCCTTGGGAACTGGTAGATAACAATTTCACTTGTCTGGTCTATGTTGCTTTCTCCCATGGAGTGACTCCACGCTGGATCAACTCTTTACTTCCTCCTCTTTAATCAATGATTCTACTACATTCAGTGACTATTTCACCAAAACCAATTGCAATCACTGAACGAGGACTGTGATTGTTTTTCATTAATAAACTTGTAATTTTATTTTCCTTTATGTATTTCTTGTATTCTCACTGTCCAGTAATATGCTGTCTGTTGAGCCGTGGTATATGAGCTGTGGTGGCGCAGTGGTTAGAGTGCTGCTTCTGCTGACTGCCAGCTGCCTGCAATTTGGCAGATCGAATCTCACCAGGCTCAAGGTTGACTCAGCCTTCCATCCTTCCGAGGCGGATAAAATGAGAACGCAGATTGTTGGGGGGCAATAGGGTGACTCTAAACTGCTTTGACAAAGCTGTAAGCACTGTGAAGCACTATATAAATCTAAATGCTGTTGCTGTTCCCTCTCTCCCTCCTTTCCTCCTTCCTCCCTTCCTCAGACACTTTAAAGAACAGTTGCTACAAAAAGAGTCCAGTTCTTAAACTATAACTTACATGATTCCAAGTTACACACTAATATATCTGGAGGATATCAGTTTTAGTAAAGCCATCCCAGTCTTTGCTTCTCAAAGAACATGAAAAAGCAATAGCAATAGCAATTAGACTTATATACCGCTTCATAGGGCTTTCAGCCCTCTCTAAGCGGTTTACAGAGTCAGCATATCGCCCCCACAGTCTGGGTCCTCATTTCACCCACCTCGGAAGGATGGAAGGCTGAGTCAACCTTGAGCCAGTGAGATTAGAACCACTGAACTGCAGATAACAGTCAGCTGAAGTGTCCTGCAGTACTGCACCCTAACCACTGCGCCACCTCGGCTCTTATATAAGCATCTGACTAACATTGTTTAGACTTGAAAGCTATGCAGTGTCTATTAGGGTACTTCGTTGGGAGATTGCAAGGGAAAACTAGACTTTGGGTTAAACTGTTAAGTCAAAAAACACCCAGAAAAATCACTTTTAACTGCTACATGACATTGGTTCTCTTAATTTGAGAATATAATAATAATAATTTCTATATAGTTCATTGCATATGAGAAGTAAAAAGAGAGGGACAGGTCACATTCATAAGGGAATACAGCTCAGAACATTCTGACTTCTTGAAATACTGTACAGTCCAAATCATATGCTTTTAACTGTTGTTTAATTTTTGTTCATCCAGCACAGTGAGTAGAAACTAAAAATACTTATTAATAACATATTAATCAGAGGAGTGTGAATCAGAATGATTTTCTTAAAAGACTAAATGGAATATGTGAGCTTTACTTGTTTAACAGAATCCTTGTACATTAGTATTTCTTGTTTAACATCCAATATGCCTGAAAAAAAAACCCTTTGGTACCTTAACAATATCCCATGTGGATATAACTTCTCATCAGAATTCAGGTGGTTCTTTATGTTAATCATTATCCAGTGAAAGTGCTTGATTAACAGGTTGATCACCCTTCCTTTGATCAGTGGATCTTGGAATTGAATGGTTTTGGAAATCTGATCTTATTGGAGACTGTAATTCTAATTGCCTATAAATTTCTCATGAGGCAAATCGCTCTACTGAAAACAGAAAATTCATGGCATGCTTCTAAAAGCAAAGCAATTTTACCCTTCTTTTAGAACATGAGGTAATAAATTGATTTGATACCTTTGGATGAGTAAATACAGAGCGAAGCATATGTTAATCAAGTGAATTTCTAATCTTCTGTGGGAAGATTTTTGCTCATCACTTATAAGTATGTGACCAGGAATGCCTTTTTCTTGTATGTATAATGACTAGGTAAAACATAAGTGTTTATGCAAGTGGATGGTAGCACTAAATACTCTCAGTGGTATAGTACAGGATAAAGCCATATTTATTAAGCCACAACTTCTAGTTAATTGTAAAAGTATTCCATCATTAATTTAGGGATATGTGTTCTCTTAAGTGGAGTGAACAAAGCTTTGATCAAAGCCTGCCCTTAAACACTGGGAAAGAAATAATTGAGGGCCACCCTGGGCAAGATAATACAGGTAGTCCTGGACTTATGACCATAAATGAGCCCAAAATGTTCTGTTGTTAAGGGAGACATTTGTTAAGTGAGTTTTGCCCCATTTTATGATCTTTCTTGCCACAGTTATTAAGTGAATCCCTGTAGTTGTTAAGTTAGGTGAATCTGGCTTTCCCATTGTCAGAAGGTTGCAAAAGATGATCACATGACCCCGGGACACTGCAACCATCATAAATACCATCAGTTGCCAAGAGTCTGCTTTTTGATCACATGACCATGGAAGACTGCAAACAGTCATAAGTGTGAAACATGCTCATAAGTCACTTTTTTTCAGTGACTTTGTAACTTTGAAAAGTCACTAAATGAACGGTTATAAGTTGAGGACTACCTATAAGGCTTTTGTCAAGCAAAATCAATGGGGAAGCCAGATTCACTTGACAACCCTGTTACTAATTGATCAACTGCAGTGAGTCACTTAAGAAATGTGTCAAGAAAGGTTGTAAAAAGGGGGGGAACTCCCTTATCAAATGTCTCACTTAACACAGAAATGTTGGACACAACTGTGGTTGTAAGTCAAGAACTACCTGCACAGATTTTCCTATAGTATGTGTAATAATATTTTAAAAAAAATGGATATTACAAACTTTCTAAAGGTTTAACCTTTTTGCCCAATCACATAACTAACTTGTTTTAAAGAATTTTGGAGCTTATAGAAGCTCCAACTGGAGAAATAAGGCGTAGAAAAAGTGAAAAGGACTGCAGACAAATGAATCTTGCATTCCAAAACTCACATGTTTCCTTCTGGTATCAGGACATTCCAATGTAAAAACTGGGCTAAAATGTTACGGCATTTCTCCTGGTACTTTTTCTTTGTGACATCGAAGCTGGACATATAGCAGCCTTTTGGAGCAAATGATATCTACATTTAATTAGGTTCGATTTAATTATTTTATTTTTAGGACTTGTAACAGTGGCTTGATTAGGCATATCAGAAATCTGAGACAGGGATGTACTTTATCTATGATCTTACTTGCCTAGCTAATATATTATTGCAAGTGGCTTCTCTTTTACTCTTTCACTGTGGTTTCATATTGCAATTTTCTTGAAATTGATTCTTTAGAACAAGAAACTTAATATCTGAGCTGCAGCATCAAGCAGCAGCTGTTTTACTCTTCCTTCCTTCCTTCCTTCCGTCCTTCCTTCCTTCCTTCCTTCCTTCCTTCCTTCCTTCTGTCCTTCCTTCCTTCCTTCCTTCCTTCCTTCCTTCCTTCCTTCCTTCCTTCCTTCCTTCCTTCCTTCCTTCCTTCCTTCCTTCCTTCTTGTTAGAAAATATTATCAGCCAAGGAATCCTATGTTGCATTTGGGGAATTCATATCTATCAATATCTCTACAAAGTGTAACACAATAAGCAGAAGAGAGGATTGTACATTCATACATTTCTACTACTTTTTCCAATAGCCCTTCCATTGCAAAGAATGCAAAATAAAAGGTTATACTAACAAATGATTAGTATAAACCTTATACTTAACTGACTAAACTGGTTAAAATTTCATACAGGTAGGAAGGGAAACTGTGGAAATCGAAGGCTTAGGTTTTAGGGTCCCATTTATTTCAGCAGGTAATATTTTGGGCTTTCTGAGGTTAAGATCTCTTGCTCTCAGAAAATTGCATTTGTAGGAGCTTACAATCAAGATCCAGTGCTCTTGTTCGTTCTGAGTTCAGTGTTGAACTAAGAAAGGGAGAAATTAACAAAACAAATATATAGCTGTTATAGAGATCAGGACTACAATTACTGCAATAAGATAATCGGCTTGTGCCTTTCTTGACTGGCTTTCTTCTATTTCCTCCTACTACTTATTTACAACTTTTATTAAATATTTGGGAAATATTGGCATATGCCTACTTGAATCAAGAACCTATACAGAATGCAAGTGCTTCTCCAATTTTTAAGATATAAGATATTACAGTCTGAAATCTAGTATGGTTTATCATAAATCAAGAAAAATGTGTTTTTCATCTTCCCTCCCTCCCTCTTTCTTTCTTCTTTCTTTCTTTCTTTCTTTCTTTCTTTCTTTCTTTATTCTTTCTTTCTTTCTGATAGATAGATAGATAGAGAGATAGATAGATTAGATTAGATAGATAGATAGATAGATAATAGATAGATAATATTTGGATTTAAGTTTGAAATATATTGTAACAGCTTCTCTGCTCATTCCCTCTCCTCTTTTAGTTATACCTAGAATTTATACTGAAAATTATACAGTTTATATATTGAAACTCTATCATCCCACTTTATCCCACCAACAAGATTTAATGCTGTCGTGTAAAATCTGTCGGCAGATTTTGCTACTATTATCACTAACTTTTTCTTTGAGCCTTCGTTCTCTCCTTTATGAAATGGATTTCGGAAAGCTGTTGTTTGCAATAGCCCATTTGGCAGTTTTTAGCTTGAAAAGAGGCCCAAGTTTCTTAATTAATAAATCAGATCTTCATCAGTCCCAGGTTTCTTGACATTGTAATAACTCCGATCCCCCCACCCCACCCTCTAATTCCACTTCTAACTCTATAGGCACTGCTGCTTCTATTTCTCTCTCTCTCTTGCTCTCTCTTTTACTTCTAAATCGGTAAACTATGATGTATGTGTCTCTCCCTGAATAACGTTATTATATGATGCTGCTGGGGCTCTGAATAGCTTGGCTGTGGACTGCTGAACCCTTTGAATGTAATTGTTTTAACACCATGAAATGAAGTAATGCATAAAATTGATAATAAACGGATATCTCTCTGCCTGCGCATGCAAATGAGCACTTAGTGCCAGGGCACAGATGCCACCATTGTTTTCCCCCTTGAAAATGACAAAGTAAGAGAAAATATCTACCAAGAGCTTACAAAGTACGGTAGCTGCATTTTCATTATTTTTGAGATTTTCACATAGTTGGGAAACCAGGCAGTTGTGCCAACATTTAGGAGAAAAAGGGCAGGAGGAAAATTGGAGAATGCTTCCCCGCCATACACTGGAATATACTTGAAAAGGGTTGGGGCGGATGCGGGGGGTGGTGGAGAGGGCTATTTTTTTTGTTACTTTGGCTTTCATTGCTTCTTTTATATATATATAAAAAGAAGAAGAATAAAACTGAAGGATTTATTTCTTGGTTGGTTTGTTCCTGTGCTGTCTTGCTGGCTTTCTTAATTTATTCCAAAGAAAGAAAGTTTCAATTTTTGTCGGACTTCCTATAAAGTCAAGCTAGGATTGAGGCAGAATAAGAAATGGTCTGGGGAGTGTCCTAAAAAGCATGTTTGTTAAGAAGCCTTAAACTGGGCTAACAACAGTCATTTCCTGCTGATTTTTCTTTTTAAAGCTGATGTACGCAAGCTCTAATAATAACCGATGACATTCAACAATACATAGACTTGCACCAATTTATTATTGTGTGGCTTTTTCCTTTTTTAAAAAAAAAAATAGGGCACGTTTTAAACATTCTGCATCTATAGCATCTGCAAAAGACACAGCTGGAAATCCTTTCAGCTTCTGAGTGCTTATATTAAAAATCTGTTCTGGATGATATGGCTTCAATTTCAGGAAAAGTCAATGTTGCATTATCCCCTGGATTCTTCCTCACCATAAGTGGGTGCATCCTGACCCCACCTTCTGTTTCTATTGCACTCCTCCTTGCCTTGAATTGTCACATATCCTGCACAGTTGTTAAGTGTGGATAATGAAGCTAGTGTAAAGGGCAAGAAATCATGCATGATGACTCTGACATGATGGCTTCATAACTTGTCACATTGAGCAACTAACCCGGCATTGTTGCTTTGAACACTGAAATTTGTCATGTATGAATATTTGGTAAGTGGAGGTGGTTTTGCTCCTCACAGTCTGGAAGGAATATATCAGGAAAAGTCAATCAATCAATCACTCCCAATAGAGCTGGAAGGGACCCTGGAGGTCTTCTAGTCCAACTCCCTGCTAAAGCAGGAGACCCTATACCATTTCAGACAAGTGACTGTCCAGTCTCTACTTAAAAACTTCCAGTGACAAAGTACCAGGGATGGGTTCTTGCCAGTTCTAACCTCTTCTAGAGAAGAGGTTCCACAAATCTACAGTGCCATTTAGAACTGGTTCCAGCTCCCTCCCCCCCCCGCCCATCCGCACATCATCAAGATGAAGAATGAGAGGAGGAATTCTGGGAGTTGAAGTCCACAAGTCTTAAACCTGTCAAGCTTGAACACCCCTGGGGTTTTTTCCCCTAAAGGGTTAGGGGTGCAAGGGTCTTGTAACTTGATAGCTTTAAGACTTGTGTTCTTCAAATGCCAGAGTTTCTGAGCCAACATTTTGGTTGCTAAGCAAGAGCAAGAGCGTTGTTAAGTGAGTTTCACCACATTTTACAAGTTGGCCACTCCCACCCGGTCACATGGCTGGCAAGCCACTCCCACAAAGCTGGCAACACCTACAGAAGAGGTTCTAAAAATTTTTGAAACCCACCACTGCAAAGTACCTACAACTTCTGAAGGCAAGCTGTTCCACTGATTAATTGTTCTCATTGTTAGAAAGTTTCTCCTTAGTTCCAAGTTGTTTCTCTCCTTGATTAATTACAATCCATTGTTTCTTGTCCTTCCTATAAGTCAGAAGTGGTATTCAGCAGGTTCTGACCAGTTCTGGAGAACCAGTAGTGGAAATTTTGAGTAGTTTGGACAACCGGTAAATACCACTTCTGACTGGCCCCATTCCCACCTATTCTTTGCCTCCTGAGTCCCAGCTGATCGGGAGGAAATGGGGATTTTGCAATATCCTTCCCCTGGAATGGGGAGGGAATGGAGATTTTACAGTATCCTTGCCCTGCCACGCCCACCAAGCCTTGCCCACCAAGCCATGCTGATAGAACCAGTAGTAAAAAAAAATTAATCCCACCACTGCTACAGGCACTTTGATGAATAAGGTGTTATACATAAATTACATAATAAATAAAAATTAGTAAGTAATAAAATAATAATAATAAAAGTAAGTAATAAAATAATAAGCAAACAATAGTCTGTTAACTGTGGCAGTATGTTAACTGATGGGCATTTCATTAACTGCATTTGTCTTGGAGAAACTTTTCTCTTTCCCTGTGTCCCTAAGCAGCATCCACTTCAGGTATACTATTGATTCCTCTTGAAGCCACTTTGTGAAGTATTCATGACTCCCCCCAGGATTACGGTATCGTGAAACTAAGAGACCTAATTTTTGCATCCGTCCCAGAAATATGGTATAGTAACATTTCCTAATGATCTCAGACATTGTCCAGGAAGCTGGTTAGTTTCCATCTCTCTTTAAAATGTACATTTCTTCATGATCATCCAAGGGTGCACCTCTATAACAAAATACATATCTCCATTTCATCACCAGGAGAAGTTTCTTCAATCCTATGTTCACCCTGTGCACATCTATGCACATCTGTTGTCTGCACTGGGAGTTTTTCTAAATGAGGTAGCACAATGGTCACCCACCCTCATTTCCCAGGCACTCAACTTTTTGTTCCCATTGGAACAAATAACCAAGCAGTTCCATGGGAAACGTAGAGGGATCCATGCCAAAAACTGTTCGCGGAATATATGGCGCATGACTTGGGTATCTCTTTTGTAATCCACTTGCAGACTTCTTGTATTGTCTGATTTCTACTTGTTCCCGTGGCTTTTCTCAATGGATATAGCTTCATTTGCTTCACGCAACTAACAATTTCCTTCCCTGGTGGAAATTGAATGTCTTTGTAATCAGAGGTGAGTTTCAAATAATTTTACCACCAGTTTGCTGCACACCGAACCTGTGAGTGTGTGCGCTTTCCGTGCATGCTCATTGCCTTCTGGGCATAAGCTTTGCTCATACGTATGGCTTGCACGCATGTGTGTGGCTTAGAAAATGTGGCCAAATGGGATGGCATAGAGCCAGGGTGGGTCACAGGTCAACACTACCGGTTTGTTAGAACCGTCAGAACCGGCTGAACACAACCACTGCTTGTAATTCTGATTGAGGAATTCCTGTTTTCCTCAAAGTATCTAGCTTCAGAGTCTCTACAATGGTAATGCCTTCCATGAGGTAGAACACCCTGTGTTACACCTTCCAGATGAAGCCAGTGCTCACATTCTGAACATGCAGAGATCAATTATCTGGCTTCTTAGCCAGCTTCAGAACGATAATAGACAATTAAGATTGTGCTATGTAATTGAATTGCCTGTGTCTCAACAAATAGGAGACCTGGTGGTTTGGATTAAGTATTTTCTCAATTATTTGGTGTGGTTTTTCTCCGCCTCGGTGATGGTTTGCATATCACAGAATATCCACTGCCAAATAGCTGAGCAGGACAGAGGTTAGGATAACTTTGAGATATCTTTCTCCATACTCTTACCCTACAATTGATATGTTCATTTGTTGCTGTTGATCACTGTGATCATTGTGATCACTTCTTAGTGGGTGATATAACTGTGTTCACTATGACTTACAGATAGTCTTCACTTACTGACCATTCATTGAGTGAATGTACAAAGTTCCAGTGATGCCGAAAAAATAACCTCATTGGCTATTTATGATCATTTATGAACTTTGCAACATTCCTTAGTCACATGTTGCCATTACAGGCAATATACATTGCCTTTTGCCTGACCTGTGATCTTCCCCCTTGCAGAGAAGATTGATTGGAGAGAAATGGATTGCAAAAAAAAATGGATTGCTTTTCTACACATTGAAAGCAATGTGATTGTGCCAGCATCCCAGGGCAGGGAACTGTAGGTGTACTATACAAACAGCTTTCAGTACTACCTTGAAATCTGCTGGAACGTAGTTTATCACAAAGGTTTAGCACAGTTGTTTTGGAGATGGTTCTGTGCAGGAATGTCACCCTACAAACATGAACAGCCCTCTCAGAGCTTACTGCTTTCTTTAAAACAGGGGTGTCAAACTGGATTTCTTTGAGGGCCGGATCAGCATTGTAGTTCTCCTCCATGGGCCGGCCTGGAGGTGCTGGGGAGGAGACATGATGGATGCCTCCTGCAGCACCCTGCCAGTCAAAGCGAGGTGTGTTTTGGCTGCCAGAGGTGGTACAGGGTGCCTCTGTCCAGGCCAAAAACTGCTTCTGGCAGCCAAAACAGGGGCTCATCTGGATGGCTTCCTGTAGCACCCTGCTGGCCAAAATGGGCCAAGGGGGGGGATGCATGAACCTCCTCCCCCCATGGCTCATTTTGGCAGTCAGAGGCACCGTGGGCCACTCCATTATTATTTCAAGGCCGGCCCTGTGAGCCAGAATTTAAGCACCCTGTAGGTGGATCATGGATCCAGCCCATGAGCCTTGAGTTTGACACCCCTGCTTTAGAATAACAAAGGCAGTATGGTGATGTTACACCATAAGCTTTGCATCTTTCATGTATAGATATGTCGTGGGGCACAAAAAAAAAAGATAATTACAATACTAATTTTCTTCATTCTAATGCCTCTTGTAGAGGCCATGGCTTGCAAAAGTGTCAATGGCCCTTTGAAAGCTACACTTGCAGGGGAGCAACCTGTCCGCCATTTGGATAATACATATAGTCACATTGGCAAAGAAAAAAAACAGTATATAAAAAAATAATTTAATTATTTAAATCAGTGTTAAACCAATGCTATAAGTATCATTGTGCAATGATACTTATCTTTCCTCATTTTTCTTATTCATAGGACCGTATTTTTTACACAGGCAATTCATATGACTATATATTTATCTTAAGACTCAATCAAACACATCAAATTTACACGTCCTTTAAAAAGAGAACCCTAGAGCTGAGGCAATTTCCCTTCTATTCCTTCCAAAAAGCCCATTTTTATCAGCTCTTAAAAATGGTGGTGGGGGTCACATGACAAAGGTAGAATAACTGTTATTGCCAAGTCCCTGATAAAAAAAAAGGAACAACTCCCGTCTGAACACCTTGTGTGGAAGCACCCAGTGGAAGCCACTATCTAAATGCAAAGCTGATTATTCAGTGATATTGTTACCCTGTAAATAGATTGTGTAGATGCAATTCTCTGTTAAAGGAGAGCAGGTTATCTTCCTCTTAGATGCTATAATTGGTGCTCCAGCTTTGTTTGCTGACTGCATCTATTTGTGTCAGACACAAAGGACAAGCTGTGAATTCTTGGCCTGCTTGCTGATAGAAGGAGTGTGGAAAAATGAGCCATGTTAATGAGTACAGTGTTCTAAAACAATACAGTTCCAGGACAAATCAGTATCCTTGGTAGCAGTTGGCTGGAAAATTAACAAGAAGAATTTCGAAGCCGTTATTGGTGAACATATGGTAGGTTCCAGTTTCGTTACTAAATCAGATGAGGAGCCAAGGTGGCGCAGTGGTTAAATGCAGCACTGCAGGCTACTGCTAGATCAGCAGGTCAGCGGTTCAAATCTCACCGGCTCAGGGTTGACTCAGCCTTCCATCCTTCCGAGGTGGGTAAAATGAGGACCCAGATTGTTGGGGGCAATATGCTGACTCTCTGTAAACCGCTTAGAGAGGCCTGTAAGGCCTATGAAGTGGTATATAAGTCTACTGCTATTGCTATTGCTATTGCTATATTACTAGAACTGGGTCATTATGCACAAATTGTAATTAAGCATTACACTCAACAAAGTAATATTTAACTGGGTTTTTAATAGTGGTGTTAGAATTTCTCTCCCTCTTAAGAAGGAAAGAAAAGGATGGGAGTAGAAGAGTACTAGGAGTTACTAAACTTGTACTTTTTAAGGGGTTTTGATAATAACCCAATGAAGTGTAAAATAATGAAAAGACAGATTACATGCCAGGATCTATCTTTATACTAGATGTATCTTAATAGTATAAAGCAGTGTTTCTCAACCTTGGCAACTTTAAGATACATGGACTTCAGTTCTGAGAACTGGATGGATGGAGAATTCTGGGAGTTGAATTCCATGTATACATATATATATATATATATATATATATATAATATATATATATATATATATATATATATATATATATATATATATATATATATATATATATATATATATATATAATGTTATATTTATGCTGATAAATAAATAAAGGGAGACTAGTATAGATCTATTTCAAGCTATTTAGCTCTCATCAGCTAGCCATACCCAAGTTTTTGGGAATCGAACCTGTGCTCCATTGCCTCCCAGGCAGGGAGTTAACCTTTTGAGCTACAGAGAACGACTCCTTATCAGCCAGCCAGGGTGGGAGGTATATACTTAAAGTCACAACCCCTGGTATGCCCAAGTATGGGAGGAAGATCACACTTCCACTCTCTGTCATTAGGCTCGTCACAAGAGACCATCCAGACAGAAACCCAATATTTTTTACTGTTGCCTTTTGTGTTATATAAATTGTTATATAAATATAACAAATGTAACAAAAAAGGCAACAGTAAAAAATATTGGGTTTCTGTCTGGATGGTCTCTTGTGACGAGCCTAATGAAAGAGAGTGGAAGTGTGATCTTCCTCCCATACTTGGGCATACCAGGGGTTGTGACTTTAAGTATATATATATATATATATATATATATATATATATATATATATATATATATATATATATATATATATATATATATATATATATATATATATATATACACACATATATATATACACACATATATATATACATACATACATACATACATACATACATACATACACACATATATATATATATATATATATATATATATATATATATATATATACATATTTATACACGTGTGTGTGTATGTGTGTGTGTGTGTACACATCTATCTATCTATCTATCTATCTATCTATCTATCTATCTATCATCTATCATCTATCTATCTATCTATCTATCTATCTATCTATCTAATCTAATCTAATCTAATTTAATCTAATCTAATCTCAAACTGAATATGCTTTATAGAACTGTTTTTCAACCTTGGCAACTGTATGTATGTATGTATGTATGTATGTATGTATGTATGTATGTATGTATGCGTGTGTGTGTGTGTGTGTGCATATATTGTACTTGTTACTATTAAGATTGCTGCAATTCATTTATACATTTCAACTATTTTCATAGTGTAATTTGTTGTAATAACATAGGAACAAAAGTAAAACTAAAAAGCAACCGCAGAATACAAAAGGCACTCATAAATACGAGCAGCAGAGAAAAGACCGGAATCAGGACTTACGATGCCTTCAGAAAGAAAAGGGCTTTTGCTTGTTGGTGGGAAGGGATTCCAAAATTGAAGCAATTAATGCAGCCTTTGTTTGGAAAGTAAACTTATCTGGAGAGTTACAGGCAAGAACAGTTTTTCTAAGTGAATTGGACAGCGCTGCTTGAGTTGGAAAAGCATCCTTTTGAGCCGGAGCAGGGAAAGAGAGGCTGAAGTGAACTTCCTACTGGACTGGGGAAGTCAGGAAGAGAACATGGTTTATTGATGCACTCTGGAAATGGTTAGTATGGCCATATGATTCGACTTCCAAAATTGCCTTATGAAGGATCTAGCACCCACTCTAATCCTTATCCAGACCATGGAGTTTGTTTTATGTATTCAAAACGTCTCCACCAAATGATCCTATGGTAGGAATTCTTTGGGGCAGAAGCCTCCATTGTTCTGATCTTCCACAGAGTTTATCAGCTCCTGGAGGCAACGGGTGAAATTCTACAATTCAAGCAGGAGTCAGGAGCCATGGCTACTCCTTTGCCTAGCAACCTATTAAATAGTAATTTGGCAATCATGCAGAATAAAGTATGTTATGCAGAGATGGGGAATCTAGTGTTTTCCATAGTTTGTTGAAATATAGTGATCTGAGAACTACATCTGGAAGAGGCAGATTTTCCCCTCCTTCCTATTCAAAGATTTTTAGCCATTGAGAGGAGGCTCAAAATAAATAAAGCTCAAAAACAGCAGTACTTAAAAGAGAGGATAAGTTCTTAGGAAGCCAGTAAGTATCAATAACCTTTTTTCTGGATAATCATTCATAGCACTGAATGATTGGCAACTCCACCTGCCAATGTTTTCAGACCATCACACTAAAGGCACAAGTTGCCAAACAGGCTGTTGCTGCAGGTTACACACAGGTCACACACAGCCTAAAACTGGCAGGTCCTGCCTCCAAAGGTTTTGTGCATAGTTAGAATTTGTTACTATAGGATTCTCAGATCTGGTCTAATATTTTTGGATTTTTGCAGTCCAGATATGCTAGCCCTAGATCTTGCAGTCCTTGTTTGATAACAGCAACAGGCATGGGATTGTCATTGTCCTTACAAACCGCCCATTGGTAACTAGAATAGATCCATGAATATCAAGTGATGACTTGGTGTGTGAAACATACCAGAGCAGCAGACTTCACTTTATCTCTCTGGAGCTTCAACACTCCTTTTCAATAGACAGATATTTGGTTGTGAATTATCAGCTCCAATTGCATGGCTGTAAATCCAGGAGGACAATGAAACAAAAATAACTCTTCACAAACAGCCTTCTCTAAGAAGATAACTACATCCAAGGTATGATGATGATTCTCAGGTTAGACAGACTTATGGAGGATGGCCACACATCCATGTCTACTAGTCCTGATGACCTATCAACATCTAAATTTCAGGGAATATTAATGGCAGAGGTCAAACATTTGGGGTTTCCCAGAGATCTGAATCAGCTAATTCTGCATATAGCAATAGACTCATATACCACTTCACAGTGCTTTCCAGCTCTCTCTAAGCAGTTTACAGAGTCAGCATATTGCCCCCAACAATCTGGGCCCTTATTTTATCCACCTCAGAAGGATGGAAGGCTGAGTCAACCTTCAGACTCAAACTGTTGAACGGCCAGCAGCCGCCAGTCAACAGAATTAGCCTGCAGTACTGCATTCTAACCACTGCACCACCAGGCTGATGTGTTCCTATAATACCGGTAGCCCTCAAATTACAATCACAACTGAGCCCCAAATTTCTGGTGGTAAGTGAGACATTTGTTAAGTGAGTTTTGCCCCATTTTATGTATTTGCTACCGTTTTTTAAGGGAATCACTGCAGTTGATAAGTTAGTAACACGGTTGTTAAGGAAACCTGGCTTCCTCATTGACTTTGCTTGTGAGATGTCACCTTGCCAAAAGTGATCACAAGACCTTGGGACACGGCAACTGTCATAAACATGAACCAGTTGCCAAGCATCTGAATTTCGATCACATGATCATGGGGATGCTGTAAAGTTGTATGTGAAAAATGGTCATAAGTCACATAAGTTTCAGTGCTGTTGTAACTTTGAACGGCAACTAAACAAACCGTTATAAGTTGCGGACTACCTGTACGGTGATAACATATTAATTATGCATCAACTTTCTACAGTCAAATGTCTGGGAAGACTGGGAACTGTAATCCCAATAATTGATAGACTACCCTTCCGGCCTTCCGCAAAGCGACCAAGACCTGGCTGTTCCGGCAGGCCTGGGGCTGTTGAATTATCCAGCCCCATCCTAAGTTATGAATGTAGTTGAATTTTTAATTGTTGTTTTTTATTTTTTATATCCCCCCCTTTTTTATTTGTAAGCCGCCCAGAGTCTTCCGAGAGTGGGCGGCATACAAGTTAATTAAAAAAAATAATAGACACAACATGGTGTAGTATGTTGAAATTTGAGGCCTAGTAATGTTTTAAGAATCAGCCCTCAGTCAGTCACTCCAGAAATAAATTTGAAAGCAAAATCTTCTGCAGCATTATTAGGGTTTTTGGAAATAGTTGTGGGAGATTACAGACAATGAACCGGAGTGAGATTTTAGAACCCACAAGGCCAGTGCTCTTGAGTCCATCTGAAATGCAATAAGCATCCTGGGCTGTGGCCTCTCCATTCTTTGTTTTTCATCAGCTACAGTACATGTCCACTGTCTGGTTTGTCAATCATCTGATTCAGTGCCTCTTTGCCTGAGAAGCCGCTGACAGGGGGTGGGAATGGGGGGCAGCTAGAGCTAATTACCGTACCTCATTAAAAGGCTTCTCATTCATATTCAGTAAGGAATAATTGAAGCAGACAGATATGTCTTTGTTAGGGGCACTGATAGAATTTGCAGTCTTAAAAACAACAACAATAAAAAAAACCTGCTCCATATACAGTATGTCTATGCCTGTTTGCTTACAGGATTCTTTTAATGATATTTAAGAAAATTGTGGGGGGGGGAATCAAAGAAGTGGAAACATTTTTAAAAAAGAAAATGGATTTGATGTATAGAAAAAGTCATGCTTTTGAAAATAGATGCTTCACTTTCTTTTAAAATATTCCAAACAATCCCTCATTTTTGCATGTTTCGATTCTCAATTTTTTTCTCCCTTTTGAGCTGAAGTAAATGAGAAATTAATATCAGGAAACCTGTCTAATTCATAGACATCTAGTTCAAGCCATAATGATATGATGTCCATCATGGCAATATGACACAATATCACGTTAGCAAAATTTAGACACTTGGCACCTGACTCATATTTATGATGATTGCAGTATCCTGGGGTCATGTGATCACCTTTTGCGAACTTCTGACAAAGTCAAGAGGGAAGCCAAGTTCGCTTAACAACCGTGTTACCAAGTCAACAACTGCAGCAATTCACTTAACAACGGTGGCAAGAAAAGTAATACAATGAGGCAAATTTCACATGACATTTATCTTGCTCAGCAACAGAAATTTGGGACTCAATTGTGGTCATAAGTCAAAAATTACCTGTTAGTGCTTTGGTTCTGTATTCAGGTGACCTTTTTGGGAAGTTAAAAAAAATGGGTCTCGCTGATCCAAGTTGTATCCATCTCTATGTTAGGGTGAAGCTGCCGTAGAAATGCTTTCGAAGGAGTGCAGTTTACCGGTTAATCCACCTTTACTTTAGCCAAAGTGAGTTGAGCCTAGAAACAGTCAGTACTACTTCCTGAAGGCTCAATAAACTTTATATAGCCATTTTTCCCCTCTGCACTCTGGGATGGAAGGGGATGGGGCCAGAGGCTTGGATGGGATCAAAATGCCATCATTTTCGCAACAGTAAATTTTGCTGTTTTCCAAGCATGTTGCTACTCCTTTTTATTGCATATACATCAAACTGTCTCTGATATATCTTGTGTGTCAAGGCTGAAAAAAAGGTTCACACACCAGATGCTGACTCTGGGGGAAAGTGTTTTAGGAGGGGGGACATTGACATAAGGTACAAGCAGTCCTTCACAGGCATTTAAGCCATGCCACTTTATGACATATAGTTAAAAAATATTGTGAAGGGGTGAGGGGGAGAATCATTGTGATTTTAGGCCCAACTGGATGGAGATCATAAAAGTTCAACTGTTTGCATTTTCCTCAAAGATTTCTTGGGTGCAGAATGAAAAAGACCATCGCTACTAAGATAGTGGCTCCTGCTTTTTGGCTTCTCATATGGAAATTGCCTTGAGTTGATCTATTTAATCTATATGCAGATCGAGTTGGTCATAGAGACCTGCTGTATCAGACTGCACTGGGAAAGGGCAGCAATCTTGCCTACTCTAGAATTACTAGTGGATTAACTCGGAGAGTTTGTAGCTTCTGTTTGCAACCTTGCTATTTGTTATTCCTTCGAAATGAGCCCTGAACTAAAAGAACTCAAGGTGGAGGTTCGTTCTCTGAATTTGTGGATTGGTTTCTGAATGTTTCATTACTAGGCTAGGTAACATCTTCAGTGGAATTTAGGCAATGTCAGTGTTGGAGTTCTTCTGCTTATAAGGCCCACAAGTGGTTAGAGGTCTTGTGATGGGGGTGGGGTTATATCAGGTGAGAGTCTAGTGATGGGTCTTGTGGTTCTTTTCATGGGTCAAGTGTGGGTCACATTAGCTAAGGATCTTGTGATGGTCCTGTGATAAATGATAAGACCCTCACCTGACATAACCCCATGCCAGGGGTGAAATCACCTTACCTTTGCAACCAGTTTGCAAACTTGAGCACGCGCATGCGCAGAGTGTCACAAACGGGACATGGGTGGAGCCTGTTACAGAATGCGCCTGCAAAGGTAAGTACAACAGTGGGGGGGGGGAATCTGCTGTGTCATGAGATTTAGATTAGCTACAAAGCAGCATCACAGCTGATCATCAAAAATATCGCTGTACCTGAACCGGTAGCATTGGTTTGGGTGAACAGGTAGCATTTTTTAATTATTGATTCGGGTGAACCAGTCCGAACTGGTAGCATTTCACCCCTGCCCCACGCCCATCACAAAACGTGCTACCACATGTAGCTCTTATAAGCAGAAGAACATCAACACTGACATTCCCTAAATTATGCTGAAGATGTTACCTAGCCTGGTAATGAAACATTCAGAAACTAATCCACAAGCTCAGAGAATGAATTTCCACCCTTAGCCTACACGCAAGTTACAGATGTTTGCCACTATCGTAAAACAATTCAACATTGTAGATATATCCAGTATATCTATCTGCTATATGATTTATTGCTTCCACTGAGACCCCCTATGTCATGTCTTAGGAAATGATGTTTAATTACAAATACGTAGTCCTCGATGGACAACCCGCAATTGAATCTGAAATTTTAATTGCTAAAGGAGATAATTGTTGGGGGAATTTTACAATTGCTAAGTGAATCACTGCAATTGTCAAGTTAGTTAACACAGTTGTTAAGAGAATCTGGCTTCCCCATTGACTTTGCTTCTTAGAAGGTCACCAAGGTGACTACATGACCCGGGGACACTGCAACTGTCATAAATATGATTCAGTTGCCAAGAATCCGAATTTTGATCATGTGACCATGGGAATGCTACAACGGTTCTAAGTGTGAAAAATGGTCAGAAGTCATTTTTTTTCAGTGCCGTTGTATGTTTGAACAGTCACTAAATGAACTGTTGTGAGATGAGGTCTACTTGCAGTTAAGGATTCTTTAGCAAGCAAGCATTATCTATTCTCAATGGCTTAAGCCAAACCTTTAGTAAAGATGGCCAGTATTCATATTATTGGCGTTGAATTGAAACTGCTGCTTGCCAAATATGGAAGTTTTTAAAGAACCTATCACAGTTCTTTAGCCAGCATGACTAATTGCAGAGTTATAGGCCAACATGCCTATACATTTCTGAGAGAAAAAGTATCGACATAAAGTTAATAATCAAATCACAGAGTTAGTTGAATACAGAATCCTGATTTCTTTCCACATTTTTTTAAAATTCTTGAATTATTACTCCTTGGGGGAAACCTGTTGCTTGAGAGATTTAGTGGAAAAATGACTGCGTATGTATTTTTGATTTCTTTCCTATTAGTTGGCTTGACTTATACCCAAGAATGATTGGCCTTGCATGCCCAGAGGTTCTCATTGTTCTTTCCTCATTGCCAATGAACTCTATAAGAGGGAAAGAAACATATGGACTAATGCACTATTGAGACTTTCAATCTATAAGGCCTCCCCAAAGAAAAGTAGGTAAATCTTGCAATAAAATGCACTTTTTGTGAGAAGCTATGAGTATAGTTGGTGGCTCAGTGGCTAAGACACTGAGCCTATCGATCAGAAGGTCAGCAGTTCTGCGGTTTGAATCCCTAGCACCACGAACCCAGCAGTTCGAGAGCAAATAAAAATGCAAGTAGAAAAATAGGGACCACTTTGGCGAAAAGGTAACATCATTCCATGCACCTTCAGCATTTAGTCACGCTGGCCACATGACCATGGAGACGTCTTTGGACAGCGCTGTCTCTATGGCTTTGAAATGGAGATGAGCACCACCCCCTAGAGTCGTGAATGAGTAGCATATATGTGCGAGGTGAACCTTTACCTTTACGAGTATAATTTAGAGCAGGAGCGTCAAACTCGTCGTCATCATGTGATGTATCATGACATTCCCTCATTCACTAAACCAGTTGTGGGTGTGGCCAGTGCCTGACGCATCCGGGCCGTGGGCTGTGAGTTTGACAGCCCTGATTTAGAGAAATTATATACTATTAATTACAAAATGTTCACATCATTTTTTTTAAAAAAAAATATGTATCCTATCTTTCTTCTCACTTTAAAAACATATTGAGAAGAAACCTGCATTGCTTTTCTTTTCTGGGAAAAATGTTTTTTTTTTCTAAAGGTGGTCTGTGGTTGGGACAAGAAATGTGAACGGATTGATCACAAGTGAAATACTTAAGGCGATTTAGCGGCTAAACCTGAATTTGGTGGTTATTTTCTCTCTAGCAGCTGCAAGAAGCAAGTTAGCAGGTAAATACATTGTCTTGCAGAGGCAGCACATTCCCACTTTATGTAGACAATCTCTCCCATCTCTCTTCTATGTGTGTGGAATACCACAACCCTTGTCTTTACTGGAAAATCAATTCTAATGTAACTGGCACAGATTTAAGGCCTTGCTTGAGTACATGATGAGCCAATGAGTTTAGAACTGCACATCCTTCAGTAACTTGCTTAAGAAAAATTCCAATTTAGATTGGACCTGAAACCGAGGGTCACCTAAAGCTTCACACATCCACACAAACATCACAAAAGGAAGAATATTTCATTTGTGAAAAATATAGAAGCCAGAGTACTGTTCTGTGATTCTGTACCTTTCGTTTCATCTGTTAACCTTGACTATCACTAAAATACATCCATCAATTCTTGATGAATGTATTGTATTCTCCTTAAGTGCACTGAGAGCATAGGCACCAAAGACAAATTCCTTGTGTGTCCAATCACACTGGCCAATAAAGAATTCTATTCTATTCTATTCTATTCTATTCTATTCTATTCTATTCTATTCTACTCTACTCTACTCTATTCTTATTCTATTCCATTCCATTCATACTATGAATATATATTGACACAAATGTTCATCACTGTTCTTTCCAAATACTTTTCAGATTGTAGGCCCCCTATCCTCTAAGAATTATTTAACATTTAAAGATATTATCAAGACAGCTCTTTGACACTCGCAACTTTGAACCTGAACTTGAATATGGAACAAATTATCAAAGCGTAGGTCGTTGGGAGGCAATTATTGAACAGCTTCCACAGCTGTATCTAGGTGTTCTTTGTACAAGTACATTCAAATTGAATATAGATTGGATGAGGGAGTCAAGGCATTTTTACTAGGTAAAATGTCCCATAAAATATTTTTTTAAATATAATATGTGTCATTTTTAAATCCAAGATAGTCTAGGGAGTTATACTGCAGTTTTCAACATGTAGGGAAATACCTGGCAAACAAAAAATACACGTTTCTGAAAAAATGGAGAATATTTTCAGTTATATTGTGGTGGGAGAAATGTACATATTATGCCTGGAAATGTTTCAAAAAATGACTTGGAAGAAAAAAATGGATGTCATGTAATCATATATACAGTATATGGAACCTTTCTGCAATAATGAAAGAAACTTGACCATTTCTGGGCTTCCATGTAAACCTGGAAAAAAAAAAGATGTTGCTGCTTTAAGGAATTTGCTCATTAAAATTAAGGCAACTTTTAAAGGGGCAGTGCTTTTTTTTGAGGACCATCAACATCTTGAATGGGTTGCATCCTTTAATGAATCAGACAAGCATGTTGTATGTTCCCACAAGATCCAAATAATTTCCAAAGGATTTGGACCAGTTCTTGAAATTTCATTTTTTTATTTCTACATTTGAAAAAGAACATAATAAAAAAAATGAAGGCTACTGTCAAACACAACCAATTTAAGCTAAGGTGCTTATAGAACACATTAAACTTTCAGGCTGTTTTCTTCTAATAGGGTAATAAACTTTTGATATGTTTTTCCTACTGTTTAATTCTGTTCCTTAACAATCACGTATTTTGAGTATAAAGTTACAGTGGGCTAAAGGATCACTTAGGCTGACACGGCAATTACAATTCTGTAAAAAGCAGACATGGCTTCAGGCTTCTTATGCTCTGGATACCTCCTGACCTGATCAGCATAATTGGATTTAGGTGAGTCTTCCTTTAAAACTGAAAAAAGAACCTAACTAATCATATGCTTGCTAAATTCATTTGTACCCTATTCTAATGATTTTTTTCACCAACTATGATAGCTAACCTATTCATTTGGGGCTAGTTTAAGATACTGGAAAGGACTTTTAGTGCCTTCAACATCTGTTTAAAGAGATATTGAACACCAATTGAACATGCCCAAGTTTTAATAAGAAACTGTAACATTGCAAATGATTATGTTTGAAATTCAAAATCTATTAGTTGTGACAGAGAGAATTGAAAAGCGATTGGAGAATATGGAATACAAAACAGAAAAATTTGATGGGAAAATTGAGGATGTTTATCAAATGAAGAATATGGAGGACAGAGTTCAAAAAATGGAAGAAAAAATGAGCAAAGAGATAAGAAATCTGGATGGATTGGAACTCTACCCCAACTTCAAAGCACAGAAGAAGAAAAGAGAGAAAAATTGACGGAGATAAGAAGAGAAATCTTGACAGAAGCACCAGTGATAACCAAAGATAAGCTGATGGAAAGAGCAGATGTTGGATTTTGAGCTTTTATGAGATACAAAAGGAACATGTTGCAAAGAGAAGTTCATACAAGATTTATTAAGAAAGTAACTAGAATATTAATGCTACAAATGGCAAGAGATATAAGACTGCACTATTGCTGGAAAGATACAGGTTGATGCAATGAAAATGTATAATAAAAAGTAAGCTAAATTTAGTTTACTAGTAGTATGTATAGAATGAAGTGACACTACCTATAGTTAAATAATGATTAATAATGATAACAATACATATAGATATATTAGTTTGATAATATGAAATTTTATATAAACAACACATGGAGAATATGAGAGGAGGTTTAAAAGCTTTATCTAGAATATGTTATAAAGATGTATTGTGATTGGATGATTTTAGGATGATTTAATAGAATGTTATCATATAATCCTATTCTAGATTTTGAATATTATATATAAAAGGATGTAAAAACAATTATAGTCAAATTAAGGTTGAGATATAATAATCGTGATATACATTAATATATGTGAATTCAAAATATGTGATTTGATATGAAAAGCAAGTGATGACCATGGAAGAAATACATGGAAATACTGTAACCAACTGACACACTTTCTACAATTTGTAATGAAGATGGCTTTTTTATTTTTATGTTTGTTTGTCTTTGTTCAAAAATAAATAAAAATTGTTTAAAAAAAAGAAAGAAAAGTCATAAAATGGGGCAAAACTCACTTAACAAGTGTTTCACTTAGCAACAGCAATTTTGGGCTCAGTTGTGATCATAAGTCAGGATCTACCTGTATTATGGCATATACAATGTAGCTAAAGAATCACAACATTTAAATGTGTTTTTAACATATAAATACATCGGACATAGTATAGTAGGTTTGAAAGGGACCCTGAAGGTCTTTTGTTCCAATCTCCTGCCCATGGCAAGAAATCCAATACCATTTTGGACATATGGCTGAAAACGTCTGGTGTTGGAGCACTCATAACTTCTGAAAGTAAGCCACTCCACTGATTAATTATTCTCACTGTCAGGAACTTCTCTTTAGTTGTAGGTTGGATCATTCTTTAATAATCTTCTATCTGTTCCATAAATGCTCTGAAGTCTGCTACCGGTTCGCTTTGCGCACCTATGCGCACTTCGCATGCACAGGCACTAAGAAGCCTTTTCTGAGTCTGCAAAGGTAAGTAGAACAGCGAGGGGAGGGGCAACAGCTGTGCCGTGTAATTTAGATTCACTAGAAAGCAGGATTTCCTGCTTTCTAGTGAATATAAATCACGTGGCACAGCTGATTGTCACAGGGCTAATCATCAGAACTTTTTTTTTTAAAAAATACATTTTTTTACTACCAGTTTGCCCAAACCTGTAGTAAAACAATATGGAAAAAAAAGTAAAAAAAGGTTCCAATGATTGCCTGGCACAGCTGATTGACACAGCTGATTGCTATAAACTTTATTTTACCGGTTCAGGTGAATAGGTAGTAAAAAATGCTTTAAAAAAGTAAAAAAAAAAGCTGACGATCAGCTGTGACAATCAGCTGTGCTGCGCAATTGTTGGAACTTTTAAAAACCTTTTAAAAGCATTTTTTAACCACCTGTTTAGGCCAACTGGTAGCATTTCACCCCTGATCTGTTCCTTTTAATGTTTTATATTTTAAATATGTTTTTAAAAAATTGCTGAAATCTTATTTGCTTATCAAATTAAGACATTCCTGGGATTCTCACTAGAAATTTTACAAGATTGACAAAATGGTGAGAGATTACAGAATTCGAGAATCACGAAATCTTACAAATGTTCTGGTTATTTACTAAGTATATATATGTCCTGCAGGCTCTAAGAAGCCTTTTCTGTGTCTGCAAAGGTAAGCAGAATAGTGAGGAGGAGGGAAACCACTGCGCTGCACGATTTAGATTAGCAGGATTTCCTGCTTTCTAGGAAAAATAAATCGCACTCACAGCTGATTGCCGCACAGCTAATCATCGGAACTTAAAAAAAAATTAAGAATTTTTTTATTACCAGTTCGCCTGGACCAGTAGTAAAAAAATGCTTTAAAAGGTTTTTTAAAAAGTCCCAACAATTGCGTGGCACAGCTGATCCATGGAAACTTTTTAAAAACTTTTTAAAAACATTGTTTTACTACTGGTTCAGGCAAATAAGTAGTAAAAATGCTTTAAAAAAGTAAAAAAAGAGCTGACAATCAGCTGGGACAATCAGTTGTGCCGCAGAATCATTGGAACTTTTTTTTTTACTTTTTTAAAGCATTTTTTTACTACCAGTTCTGGCCAACTGGTAGCATTTCACCCCTGATCTGTTCCTTTTAATGTTTTATATTTTAAATATTTTTTAAAAAAATTGCTGAAATCTTATTTGCTTATTGAATTAAGACATTCCTTGGATTCTCACCAGGAATCTTACAAGATTGACAAAATAGTGAGAGATTACAGAATTAGAGAATCACAAAATCTTACAAACATTTTGGTTATTTGCTAAGTATACATGGGTACGTACATATATATTTTGGTGTTGCAACTTTTATCAACTCCTCTATTTTCATGGACCACCAATGAATCCTAGAATTTAACTTGGGAATAACAGATGACTTACTCTCTGGAAAAAAAGTATTTTAGGAGTAAGACACCCCTAACACCCCTTGGAATGTGTGTTCTGTTAAGATACAGTCTGTTGTGCCATATTGCCGAACAGGTTTCTACTGTACAGTGCAGTAGAGTTGCCATGGTAATGGCTTCACAGTACTCCACAAGGGGGCTCCCTCTGGTAAGGGAGAAAATCCAACATTGGAAATTATATTTGGTCTGGATATTTCCCGCTGTAAATAAATACCTGGGCAATGGTGGGTTATCGGTTAGTAATATATAAATTCTGTATTTTTTTTCCTACACTAATAATCTGCAAGATGTGTTTTGCAATATACAAATCATCTCACTGAAGTATTGGGGAATCTACTTGAGCAAGTCTTGGTGAGATTATGGTATCTGATGTGTGGATGTCAGAAGCCCTGAATAGAGGAAATCCTGCCAATTAGTCATAATCTTTCTCCACATTTCACTGATAACTTTGGGATTAAAATATAATCAATGTTCTTTCCTCTGCCTCATCATATTCTGCTTCCAGCACCAGTCAGTTGCATTGGGTCTATGGAATAGAAAAATAGAAAAACAAAACAGGAAACATTCATATGTCATGTAGAAAATGACATTAATTCCTTACATCTATGGGGATTCAACAACAAATAACCTGCAACGTTACATCTAATAACCACATTATTTACTTTGATTATACAGCTACAAATGTTCTTAGTGGTTATTCAAGCCTTTGTAACACCACCCACGGTAACTGCATCTATGGCTATATAATATCGTTTTAACATAACACAACTGAATGTCATTTTAGTCTTGTACTGTGTTACATAGGGAAAAACAGAAATTGTCCAGTTCCACAATGTAAAATCACAGTTTGCTTGAATTACAAGATAATCAAACTTTTGGAGGATTACAATGGTTACATTTGACTAGCTAATGTTCAGATCTTTTGTTCTCTCATGAATTTTTTTTTTACTATTTCTATCTTAATGGTGAACATTACCAAAATTGACATTTTATGAATGAAAATATGTTTCCAATATGTCAAGAACCATATTAGTGGCTGTTGAGCACTCATAATACATTTGAATAATTGGTTCTTGCCAGTGATGAAATTCAAATTATTTTACTACTGGTTCTGTGTGTGTGTGGCTTGGTGGGTAAGGCAGGAGAAGGATACTGCAAAATCTCCATTCCCACCCCACTCCAGGGGATGGATTTTGCAAAATCTCCATTCCCACCCCACTCCAGGGGAAAGATATTGCAAAATCTCCATTCCCACCCCACTCCAGGGGAAAGATATTGCAAAATCTCCATTCCCACCTCATTCTGGGGCCAGCCAGAGGTGGTATTTGCCAGTTGTCCAAACTACTCAAAATGTCTGCTACCAGTTCTTCAGAACCTGTTAGTACCTGCTGAATCTCACTCCTGGTTTTTGCACCCCTCGACATAATAGTTGTCTAAAAGTTGCTGCTTTTTTGAAAACTGAAATAACATTATCTCATTGATCATGCTTGTTTTGGGTCCCTTTTTCTTCTGCCTACTTCCCTGTATCAAGTCTACTTTGGAATTCCAATTGATAAAAGTAGAGTGTTTGGGGTTTGGGTTAAATTGAAACATCAATAAAAATTAAAGACTTAGAGTAGAAATTGCACCTAGAAACAGCCATTAGATTTCCTTGCAGATGAAAGCTCAACCGGAACACATTTAACTTGGAAAAAGATCTAAACTCTGAAAGTAGCACAGGTAGTACATCCAACTGCATGGGCACCAACACCAAATGACTGTGGATGATAGGGCTGCCTAGATCTGCGTATATTGGTATATTTCATATTTAACCTTGACTGGAGCAACCCTTCCCCAATCTAGAGTAGTACAAAAACTGGGGAGTCTTCTGGACCTTCAGCTCCTGCTCAAGGAGCACCATGTCACCTTTGACCCGGAAGATCTTTTCACAGATTCATTTGATGCAATGGTCCCCACCCGAATGATGAATGAATGTTGTGTATTATTTTTACTCATGTATTGTTTCATGTTTACTGTTTTGTATCCCCTCCCCTATATTTTGTAAGCCGCCCTGAGTCCCCTCAGGGAAAAGGGTGGCCTATAAATAATAATAAAACTCATAAACTCATAAACTCATGGTTGAGTCCTTTTCAGTCATTCGCACCCTAGCCACCTGACAGCTCAATGATAGCAATGTGCTGCTGTGCAAGAGGCTGCCACTTCCAAGAAACCTTGGAAGTTCAACAGGTCCAGAGTGCAGCAACAGAACCACTAATGCAGCCTCAGAATTCCCACATGACAAGCCTGCTTCATTAGCTCTATTGGTGGCCAATTTGCTTCCAGACATGATTCAAGCTGTCACCATAGTGAAGCCCTATGGTGCTGCAGAGCATAATTCCATCCTTAGCTAATATAAGCACAGTACTAATCTGAAAACTACTGATCTTAATGAGAATAAAGTAATGATAATCAAACTTATCA